>NW_027467782.1:55762481-55805842 GCF_004210375.1 Tachypleus tridentatus
AATATTTGGTGCTATATACACAGTGTTTGGCCACTTTCTGCTGTAGTGTGTTGGTTATTTTAACAAATATATAAACAACAGCAAACACTTTCCTTTAGTGAAATACAAGTAACAACTCTGATTAGGATTCATTATCGTGAGAGTTTCATTGTGTGTGAAACGGAACTTATATTAAGTGAACATAGTATATTCGTTTAATATTCCAGGTAGGAAAGCAAATAGAAGGCTCTTTGTTGTTTTACATATCTACTACCAGAGGTTTTTATTTTTGCCTTTGGGAATCCAGAACCAACGGTTTTGAGAAACTCATCTACTTCAACAACTATTGTTTTTTTTTTTGTTATTACTCAGTAGAAACAACAGTTCTAACAAATACATATATTTGCTGTTGTTGAAGAGAAAACCGTATTTAATTAAATACGTTTTCCATATCATGATAATTTCTGGTTTGATATATTCTTCGTGCGTTTAAGGTGTTAATTATACAGAATACGATGATAAGAGTTGGTGATACTTGTCTTCGAATAAAGTGTTTTGTTCATAACGTGAATGCGTTAAAGGTTTGTTACCTATGAAACAGCCTTCCCGAACTCGAGGCCGTGATATTTGCATATCGTTGTACAGATTATAATAACAGCCAGTAGTAGCCACAGAAACTAAGCTCTTAAAGTTCGTGCAAACCTTCAGTAAGTTGAATTTTGTGTGTGTAGGTGTGTGTGATTGATTTGCTACACGTTCCCTGAAGGAACATTTTGGTAGGTTACTGGAAAAAGCTGATTGGGTAACTTCCTAATTTTGCATAACCAATTATAAGCGAGCAATTTAAGTGTAAATAAAGGAGAATTTCACAATTCACTGTTTCTACAGTTGCTTCCACTCAACGATGACGGATTATAACGCTAACAATCAAGTTTCGATGCCTGTGGTGGGAATAGCACGGGTAGTCTATTGTTTAGCGCCAGGCTTAACAAGAAACAAAAGTACATGCAAACATAAACATTGGTGGAGAAAACAGACGTGATCTACACTATAACTTTATATTTGGTTAATATATTCTGATGAATATCGTTACAAAACAGAACAATAAATATCGAATTATCAACACGTCTCTCAGGAGCCAGAGGGCGTCTTTACATTACACTTTATTGAATATCAAAAATGAGTTCAAAAGTAAGAGGCTGGTGTTAGACGCATATTTTCGAGACACTTTATCTGATCAATATTTAAATGTATTATAACATCCTCAATCTTCATTGTAGCTGGTATTAAAGTTTACCAGCTGACTAAGGTTTCAATTAGCTGGTAACATAGGTTTGCCCAGCCGGTACCAAGGTTTACCAGCATTAATACTAAGATTTACCAGCCAATGGTACTAAGGTTTACCAGCTGATACTAAGGTTTACCAGCTAATACTACAGGTTTACCAGCTGGTACTAAGGTTTACCAGCTAATACTAAGGTTTACCAGCTGGTACTATGGGTTTCCAGCTGGTGCTAAGGTTGACCAGCTGATACTAAGGTTTACCAACTAATACTATATTTTACCAGCTGGTACTAAGGTTTTACCAGCTAATACTAATGTTTTACCAGCTGGTACTAAGGGTTACTAGCTGGTACTAAGGTTTACTGTAGTAAATCTGTATATATAATTCTCAGCATCATTAAGTAAGCAATTGTCAACCTTTTCTGCTTCTGTTATTACCTTTTATCTGTCGCTTTCAAATGAATACAAATGGTTTTACCTGTGATTTGGTAGGGAAGATCAAAGCATCACGATAGTAAGCAGTGGGATAAATATACAGAAACACTTTTAAAGCAGCTATAGACATAATATTGTACTCGACTTGCTGTATGATACCTACTAATGTGGTTTTAAACAGTTCCTGGTTCTTGTGTTTAGTTCGCAGGCTCGTGATGCTCTGACATATTTCAGTCACCTTATCACTTCAAATCACTTTTCGCCAGCTCCATCTGCTGTAGGAAATGCCTTCCTTTACCAATTAAAATATATCAGTTGGAATTGAGAAATACCCAACTGAGTAGTTTTCTTGAATTTCGCGCAAAGCTACTCGAGGCTGTCTACGCTGGCTGTCCCTAATTTGACAGTGTAAGACTAGAGAGAAGGCAGCTAGTCATCACCATCCACCGCCAACTCTTGGGCTACTATTTTACCAACGAATAGTGGGATTGACCGTCACATTATAACGCTCCCACGACTGAAAGGGCAAGCATGTTTGGTGCGACGGGGATTCGAACCCACGACCCTCAGATTATAAATTGAAAGCTGTAGCCCACTTGGTCATGCCGAGCCTAAACAAAAACTATTCGCTCCTGGTTTGTGAGAAGCAGATTAAATTTGTGTTTTATATTTGTGGAAAAGCCACTACATAGTCCCTGAATATGCACAGAGAAGACAACGACCAGCAATATCCCTCCACCCACTTAACACACTAAGGGATTGACTGTTATTCTTATAACATTTCTATAGCTTAAATTGTTTTATGGTATCCCAAGAATTCCATCCCATCTCGTCAGCTCCAAAATCCAGAGCTCTACCAAAAAGCCAACCTACAACTCTAATCGTTTTGTTAAGCACAAAACTGCACGAAGAATTATCTGTGCTCAACTCACTACAAGTATCGAAACCCGGTTTCTAACAGTCCGTAGACACACCATTTTGTCACTGGAGGTCCTAATCGTTAAATTAATGAAGTTGTTATGACGTAAGTTATGGCATTAATTGAAGTTTAGTTAATTTTTATGGACAAAAAATCACACATTTCATGTTGTGCTCCCGTCTGTTCTTTAAACTGTGGGAGTTTGGGTGATGTTTTGTGTGTGTGTCGCGCGATTGTTTCGTGGTTGTTATATTTAAAAGCGCTTTCCACTCATAAATAAAAGTTCCATGTTTCATAAAATATTTTATGTGTAAACCTATATTTTCTATTCACGATGTTCTAAAATCACGTAGATCCAAGAAGTCTTGATAAAATGAATGGAAACCCTGTAACCTGAGCTCTTTCGAAAGGTAGAACTTTCTTTTTCACGGACAAACTGGGAGAGTTTTCTATGTTATGACATATATTCAAAGTTGAGATAGTTAAAGGCTGGCTCACATAACAGAAGTGCTTATCTCCAGTGTGTTGATTTTGGAAAAACAAAATACGCCGAGTTCCTCGAAGTTACAGAAGAAATCGAAGAAAATATTTGAAACTTAAAAGCTATTCTTTAATAAAATTGGTCGAAGTTTATCTGTTTATCTTCATGTTTATTTGGCTGTTTATGTGTCTCTCTCTATTTTTGATAAATGTTTATTTATTTATTTGTTTCAAGCATTGCTTAAACAAGCAATGAAAAAGTTACAAACGAAGAAAGAGCTTTTCTGGTTGGAGTCTTGGAATCTCTTGTTGAGTCTTGGACTCTAGTTGGAGTCTTGGAATATCTTGTTGGAGTCTTGGAATCTCTGGTTGGAGTCTTGGAATCTCTTGTTGGAGTCTTGGAATCTCTAGTTGGAGTCTTGGAATATCTTGTTGAGTCTTGGAATCTCTGGTTGAGTCTTGGAATCTCTGTTGGAGTCTTGGAATCTCTGGTTGGTCTTGGAATATCTTCTGGAGTCTTGGAATCTCTGGTTTGAGTCTTGGAATCTCTTGTTGGAGTCTTGGAATCTCTGGTTGGTCTTGGAATCTCTGGTTGGAGTCTTGGAATCTCTTCTTGAGTCTTGGAATCTCTTGTTGAGTCTTCGAATATCTTGTTTGAATATCTCGACTCTCACAATTCAGTCACGAAAATTAATTAGAAAACGCATTTTATTCACTATTTTTAATAGACTCTCGCCAGTGAATTACCTGAAGGCTATTAACACTACCTAGCTAGTAGTTCGATCGGTTACTTCGAAAAGTAAGTCGCTAAATGATCCGGAAACGTGAGAGTTTACCAATTAATTAATCAATCAAATATTTGTTACTGAATAACATTGTTGTTGTGATATAGCTAGGGGGCGAACGGATGGCATTGAAGCCTATAACTGCGAATATTCTGTAACGTGTGTGTATTTGTGTAATAACTATATATAGTGGATATCATAAACTTTCTGTACAGATTCCACAGAAGATTTATTGTTATAAAAGAATCATTAAATATATATATTTAATATAATTACGAGTTAAAGTACTAGTGTTGTATTAGATATATTTTTTGATTTCAAATATTATTCAATTTTTTTATATTGACATTGTGACATCAGGATATATGATATATTATCCCAACGTATCTTATTATTGTAATGTTAAATGTCACTGGTATCAGGACTTGAAGGGTAAAGGTCATGTTATGAAGGATATACGCGTTATACATGTGTTTCGTGCTTGGCTTTGATGACGACTTCGGCTTTTTGTTTTTTTTATTATTATTAATGTTAGTGAGGTGATGAGTGCTCAGGGTGGTATTAATCCTCACAGCAACGTGTTTATTTCATTTTTGTATCACGTATTGAGGGACCTCTATTGTGATTCATCATTGGTAAGATATTAAAGAAATGAGATATATTAGGACAACTTTATTATATACCAGTGCAACTCGTTATGAGCAAGCAAACAAACACTGGTTTTGATATAATTTATGCCAGTAACAACCAATAAAACTAAACTCGTGGTTTGGTGCAAAATGATTTCACGAGAATTTTGTTTACCGTTCTTAGCGGGTGACCAGCACGTGCTGCTCGTGGTATCACCTTTCGCACGTTCTGATTAACAATAAATATAAGCCTGCGGTGATTGAAAGGTTTAATTAAAGAGTAGTTCACATGCAGAACACCAGGTGGTACTGGATCATACTTCTTCTGATGTTCCAGGTGGTACTGGACAATACTTCTAATGATGTTCCAAGTGGTACTGGACCACACTTCTATTGGTGTTCCAGATGGTACAAGACCACACTTTTACTGATGTTGCAGGTGGTACTAGACCACAGTTTTACTGATGTTCCAGGTGGTACTGGACCATACTTTTACTGTTGTTCAAGGACCATGCTTCTATTGATGTTCCAGGTTGTGCTGGACCACACTTCTACTGATGTTCCAGGTTGTGCTGGACCACACTTCTAGTGATGTTTCCACTACAGATTCTAAAACCAAAATCCAAGCAGAGATGTATCTAGGGGAAAGAAGCCATTTTCTGGAGACTTGGGTTTCGAATTCCAGTAGTAGTATATGGTCTTGTTTCTCTGTTTTCCCTAGATTACTCACTTTATGAGAAACAAACATTATGTGTGCGAACAACAAAACCTGGATCATGAGATGTAAACCACCATCAAGTGCTATGATTTGTAGAGTAGACGTGATGTCCCTCCATCTTACCCGGCCCCAGATACACTTCTTATTACATCAGTCATCTCTCTGTGTACCCAAACTGTTAAACAGACCATTATATTCTTTCGCTGTCTACCCCAACTTCTGTTCTCCACAAATATTCCAGTTGTTTCTCTTCATCACGTGTATGATGCATGTCTTTTGTTTTTTATGGCACTTTTGTTATCAAAGTTTTTTTTTGTTTCTGTTTGTTATAGAAGTTCATTTGTTTTCCGGTCTTTGTAGAAGACTCTGATAATTCTACGCAGGAACCATATTTTGGCTGTATTAAGTGATTTCTTCATTTGTTTGCTTACTGTCTACGATACATCAAGATTGATTCGATGTAGCAGGTAAAGTCCTTTTGCTTTCTTTAGCTGTTAGTCAATATATTGTTCATCTTTATAAATGTTGTCTTAGCCTGTGATGTTCTACTCTTCACATCATTCTGGTGTAATCTGTGTCCCTAAGTATTTGAACCTGTAGATTTGATTGAGAAGGGTCTGGTTTAATAATAAACTGGCTTCTGTTTCTGATATGACAATGGTTTCTGTTTGTCTTTTTTGGTGTTTAGATTGAGTTCAGTATTTCTTTATTTACGATGTCAAGTAAAAACTGAAGATATTTTCCATTCTTGCTGTTAACACTGTATCACCACTGGTACTGTTTATATTAACACAGTATCACCACTGGTACTGTTTATATTAACACAGTATCACCACTGGTACTGTTTATATTAACACTGTATCACCACTGGTACTGTTTAACTTAACACTGTATCACCACTGGTACTGTTTATATTAACACAGTATCACCACTGGTACTGTTTATATTAACACTGTATTACCACTGGTACTGTTTATATTAACACAGTATCACCACTGGTACTGTTTATATTAACACTGTATTTATATTAACACCACCACTGGTACTGTACTGGTACTGTTTATATTAACACTGTATCACCACTGGTACTGTTTACATTAACTCTGTATCACCACTGGTACTGTTTACATTAACTCTGTATCACCACTGGTACTGTTTATATTAACACTGTATCACCACTGGTACTGTTTATATTAACTCTGTATCACCACTGGTACTGTTTATATTAACTCTGTATCACCACTGGTACTGTTTATATTAACACAGTGTTATCAGTACATCTGATATTTTTATATTGACATTATGACATCAGGATATATGATATTTTTTATATTGACATTGTGACATCAGGATATATGATATTTTGTTATATTGACATTGTGACATCAGGATATATATTTTTTATATTGACATTGTGACATCAGGATATATGATATTTTGTTATATTGACATTGTGACATCAGGATATATGGTATTTTTTTATATTGACATTGTGACATCAGGATATGATATTTTTTATATTGACATTGTGACATCAGGATATATGGTATTTTTTTATATTGACATTGTGACATCAGGATATATGATACTGTTTATATTGTTACCTCCAGTATTTATGCCTGGTATGTCATCTATCTGTCCCATGATGACGAAGATTAAAGTAGGTAACACACACATCATATTTTTATCTTCTGAAACTGATCTAGTTTTCTGATGGCTAATTTTTGTTCCCAGTTTTTGGTCATCACCCAAATTGATATTTTCAAAAAATCTCATCATGATTTCACGTCTCAAAATTATTCTGTATAGAAACCCAGATACAAACCTATCAGTACTTTGATATTTGATTATCCTTCTTGGTCTCTTCCTTACTATTCTCAATAATATTTTTGTCAGTTGACTCAACACTTATTGTTCATGTATTTCACGTCCAGTTACACCTATATGCTTTAGTAATGCTGTATGTATTGATTCTGATGAGTCTATTGGGATATCGCATGTTCCAAAGATGCTACTGAAAGGAAATCTCGTTACCTCATCAATACCAGACTCATCTAGTACTCCAGTCATTTTGATTGTAATGTTGCCTTGTCCAGGGACTTTTCCAGTTTCTTTATTGCATTTCTTTCGTCCTCTTTTAAATTAGGAAAGGCCTCAAACTGTTCCTGGAGACAAATTTTTCCATTCTTTCATCATCATAAGGTTCTTTGATATATTCCGATCACCTCTCTCCAAGATCTGATCTCTTTTCTATGATGTCATCTCCTTGCTTTGTTATAAGGATGAACACATCATTCTTCCAATACTTGGTCAATTCTTCTGTACACTTCTTTTGTTTCTGGGCTAAAGAGGTCTTCTATTTCTTTACAAATGTCACTTAACAACGTTTTCTTTGGTTGCCTGAATTTTTCTGGTATTTCTCTAATTAGTCGGTTCTGTTCTTCCTTATCATTCCATTATTCTCTTCTTTGGTCCATTAGATCCAAAATATCATCTGTCATCCATTTGTTTTTATTTCTTTAAACAGGTTGTATTGTGTCTGTAGTTTCGTAGCTTCTTGTCCCTCCACATCCTCTAATCTATCTAGCACCTTGAGTTTGTTCTTTACTGCTTCTATAAATTGTACCTGGATGGTTGAATTTGATTTCAGGGGTGCCAGATGGAGCTTGGTACTTCTGACTGTGGGACAAAAATAAACCACTTTTAACAGGTATGAATAAACAAGTTCTATAACACATAAAGGAACGTGGTTCATGAAATATAAACAAACAAACCAGTTTTATTAGATATAAATAGAGCTGTTTCATAGGATATAAATATGTTTGTTTTATGATTTGTAAATAGCTCGGCTGCATGAGACTTAAACAAACTGGAATTTATAAGATACAGATAACCAAGTTTCATTAGATATGAATAGATTGGTAAAATATAGATAATCGAATATGATTTATTGTAGGATATATTTCGTGATGAACAAATATCGTCTCACGTTGAATATTTCATATAAAACAGAAATGAGTGCGTGCCATTCATTTTTCTTATTTTATGTTAATAATTATGGTACATAATTGAAATTGTAGTTAAAATTATAATGACAAGTTCGTTTAACAGTTGTGTTTAATCTTACGTTATATTTAAATACATATTCTATAACACTATCTAACAAAGTTTTCACTTTTTCTTGTTCCTGGACAGAAAGTGTTATTTCCCAATTGTTTATGCCTAAAGTAAATGGAAAAGACATATTTTTCTCTTTAAACTTTGTTTTTGTAACCTGGGATCGTATATCGAAAACATGATGGGAGACTATATTTGGGGGCTAATATATCAGTGATGTTGAGAAAACCCACTTGTAGAGAAATATATATGTAAAAACGGCTCGTTTGGGTTGAGAAAATATTTTACATAAAAGAGCAAACAACGTTTCGACCTACTTCGGTCATCGTCACGTTGTATAACTTTAGTATAAATACATGTAAATCTTGATTCATATGTTGTTTTATTCAGACCTTATGTAAATGAAAATGTGCAAATTTTACATAGAAAATAGGTTAATCTCTAAATTTCATTATCCAGGTCACAAAAGCAAAGTTTGAAGGGAATATTGGTCATTTTCTGTAACTTTACAACATAAATAATTAAGAAATAACACATACTATCCAGGAACAAAACTTGTGTTACATAGTGTAATTCGTTTGTTTCAGAGTAAACTCATATTTGGGCTGTCCGTTCTGACCACTGCGGGGAATCGATCCACGAATTTCAGCGTGGTAAATCCTTAAGATTACTACCACCCCATCGAGAAACAATATTCAATAGATCCAAGTTTGATTCTCCGTGAGTAACACAGCAGATAGGCAGGAATTTTTCTATCTAATAAACAAATAAACCAAAGATAAATAGGCGTCACTTTCCCAGTAGCTCAAGGGTATGTATGAATGCTTATAGCGTTAAAAATAGGGGTTCGATATCCGAAGACGATACAGGACAGGTAAACAATTGTGTAGCTTTTGCTTGACTATAAACAAACATATTTTGGGTTTTCTTCACTGTTATTTCAGTAGATTTCTAATTTAACTTCTTTTTCATGCTTTTCCTAGATATAAGTTTGGAAATTTAATATTTGTTTGAATTTTATTTGTTTCATTTCGGTGATATTATATTCAACACAACATTGGTTCAATATAAACAACCTGACTCATATCGCATTCAACACAACATTGGTTCAATATAAACAACCTGATTCATATCGCATTCAACACAACATTGGTTCAATATAAACAACCTGACTCATATCGCATTCAACACAACATTGGTTCAATATAAACAACCTGACTCATATCGCATTCAACACAACATTGGTTCAATATAAACAACCTGATTCATATCGCATTCAACACAACATTGGTTCAATATAAACAACCTGATTCATATCGCATTCAACACAACATTGATTCAATATAAACAACCTGACTCATACCACATTTAACACAACATCTGTTTAAGCAACCTGCCTCATAAAAAAGTGCTTTAAAGTTTGAAAATACGATGTTTTAATGAAGTGCCCTCTAGTGTTTTAAACCTTAAATGGAAAATATTCACAGTGCTTTTTGATGTTCTAAATAAAAATTTCCGTACGAAGTGATTTTTTTGTTTCAAATATTGATTTCAAAAACATTCTTTACGAAATGCATTTCGATGTGTCCAAACTTTCAACTTTCACATTTCAAAATTTTGAACAGAAAATTCATGAACGAAATGCCATTTAAAGTTATAAAAGTTTTTTTTAGAACTGACGAGAACTGAAAGATGAATCACATAACAATTTAGCGAAGCTTTAAATCTATGGATTATTTTTAATATACAGTATTTCTGTCGGTCAGAAGTTCTAGTGGGAACAAATCTAACACTAACCATAGCGACACGGTTATTACCGTTATTACACGCAATTATGATAAGTACTCTACACCAGGTGGCTAGAACGCTCAACTCGGAATATGAGGGTTAGAGGTTATAAAAGTAATATCAATCCCACTATTCGTCGGTAAAAGAACTGCCTCCCATTGGCACAGCGGTACGTCTGCGAACATATATCGCTAGAAATTGGGCTTAGATACCCGTGGCGGATAATCCATTGTGTAACTTTGGGCTTAACTGGAAACAGATAAGTACATTAGGTATCTAGCTGATATGCACTCGTTTATTGTCAGACCACAGAAAAAGAAGGGATTTCTTAGGGTTCGTTTTTTTTTTTTCTTTTCTCGTTTTCAATTACGCACTTTGTTTGAAAGATTTAAAATTTTGTTCATGGTGATTGGCGAAGCGTAAAAAGACAATTTATAATATTCTAGATAAATGCTTGGTTCCATCACGACAGTAGTAACTTGATGGTTTAAGTTTCCTGTTAAACTGAGCAGCCCAAACCTTCATTGTTCTGTTTAGAGAGAGAGAAAAAAAAGATTGAAATTTTAATGGACTTCTCTGGATCAATTTCGCCATGAAATTATCCATGAATATAGTTTTATTCTATAAACTTCTTGATTCACCTGGAACGAACCATGACTTGCTACCCAAGGATCACAATCGCTCGATCGTGGACGAAAAGAATGTTATTTCGATTTACCCCAGGCGTTCATTATAATTTCTTTTAATTTCACATTAAAGCTTCGTCTCGATAATGGGTTTTTATATTGTTCTTAACTGTAAAAGATGTTGAACCGAGGTATAAACCTTGCTTGTGAGCGTCAAGCGGAAACAGACGAGTAGCTGGGCCACGTTTGGTTCGACGCCGAAACAGGCTTGTTAGTTAAACATTGCCCAAGCGTGGAATCCAATATTAACACTTGCTGAACGGAGGTTAGACGTGAAAACGGTATCAGTTCTGAAGGACAGTTTAGTAAACAGATCGTGGGAAACATGCCATTTTAACAGCACGCTAGCGGGCAAGTGGGACGTTCATTAGTTACAGATGCAGAAATATGTCCAAACAAAGTATTTCTGTATAATTTATGAACGAAAACAGTCTAAAGTTGCCTACTTTACGAAATTTATGAATAAGAACCAATATAAAGTTATATATCCGGTGCCGTACGATAAAACGTTTTAATCTTCGTACGACCTCGACGCACAGTTAGATACTGAATTATTTTGGTATTACAGTCTTAAAATCGACTTAATGATCTAAAACTTATCGCCTCAAATAACAAATCTGAACAATTAATCACAAATTATTTAGAGTACAGCTTAATAAATTAATTATTGTTCATGGACGATAGTTGTAAGAGGTTTAAATAACTAATTTGTTAATATGTTTATATTTACAAACTCCATCGGCCTGGCATGGCCTAGCGCGTTAAGGCGTGCGTTTCATAATCTGAGGGTCGCGGGTTCGCGCCCGAGTCGCTCCAAACATGCTCGCCTTCCCAGCCGTCGGGCGTTATAATGTAACAATCAATCCCACTATTCGTTGGTAAAAGAGTAGCCCAAGAGTTGGCGGTGGGTGGTGATGACTAGCTGCCTTCCCTCTAGTCTTACACTGCTAAATTAGGGACGGCTAGAACAGATAGCCCTCGAGTATCTTTGTGCGAAATTCCAAACAACAAACTCCATCTGTCTATTTAGCCAGAAAACAAAACGTTGTGATGTCTGGTATCAACACAGAGTTTATATTTAGTTATTTAGGGTTGGGAAAAACAACCTAAATATATTCAAAACATTAAGTCCTTATATCGTGAGGTTCTGATGTTCACATAAGATGTTTGTTTGTTTTATGGGGTTGCAAGCAACAACCTGAACATCTTCAGAACAACAACTTTTTTGTGACCTCCTGACAACGTTTTGTGATTATAAATGAATACCTCAGGATTAGTTGCAGCGTCCCAACTTTTACACTTTTCCTACGGAATATTTTTGGGACAAATTCTCTTTTAGCCGCTACCACTGGCTTTCATAAATTCCAAACAACATTTTTATCAATTTCTTATTCTGTCTACAAGTTTGTTTTTTGTTTTACAGAACACATTTCGCTCACCTATAATTTATTTATTTTTTCACTTCGGATGTAGTCCATATATCTAAACCAACTGCAAGTAAAAGCGTTAAGAGCCTTTTAACGCCTTTTGCTTGTCCGCATTGTATAGGTTGTCTCTACACCGTAACATTCTGGTATGAGTATTGAAATAAATTAGATATACGACATTTCGTCCTTCTTATGTCATATTCAAATTAACTTGACCTAAGGAGGTCGAAACGTTGTTCTCTGCTTTATTGTAATAAAAGTTTTAATCGTCGTATCAGTCGTCTTGTTACTTCAAGTGGGCTTCTCGTCATCACGAATTGTAGCATTCTGGAATATTCTTAATTCGTCACGAGAGTATCGCTGCTCGTTTTCATAAAATATTTTATGAATTATTATTTATATAAGTCGTCCTATCGTACAACGCCTCCACTAATGGCACATCCTGGAATATGTGGAATGATAATGCTAAAAAAAACGGGTTTCGATCCCCGTGATAGGCACAGTACAGATAACACTTTGTGCTTAACTGCAGACAAAGTTATCGAAGAAAGCTGAACTTATTACGTTACTTAATTTCTTTAAGGTGTTGTTGTTGTTGTCTGAACTGTATAGCGTGCAGTGTAGATTTTTTTACGTCGTTAATTTGTTCAATGTCTGTTGTTTTTCACCAGTTCCCAAGAGGTATCTTAGCATACACAGTACTAATGTCTTACGTCATTAGTCTATTTGAGAATTTTGTTTTTCTTTGAAACTGTGTTGTGCCACTGTTTCAGTAAGCAACATTTTCTTACAATATTAATTTTATTAACGACTTGTTATTTTGCAAACCGTATAGTACACCGTATATTTCCCGACTAAACTGTTCATACATAGATTTGTTAGATCAATGAAACACTAATCACATGTTTAAGTCATTGATGTAAAATAGCAGCCTTTACCCAGGTTAACCCTGATAGGCTTGGGAATTTAAATCGAACGTCAATTAATTGTTTGAAGTGATGTCCTTCGATTTCTTACGACCCTAGCTAGCGTCGTAAACACGAGTCGTTATTTGCGTTAGCTCTGGTTAGGGTGTTCCCCCGCTTATCATTATGAATTTTGTGAGAAGCAAAAAAAATCTATTATCCATTCCGCCGGTAGGGCTCGTTATATTATGTTTTGGACACGTGTTCACTATTTTTATCAATAGACGCGACTTCATTATTATCGTAGGCTCACTATGAATCTACTTCCGGGGAAGTAGCAAAACATAACAAGTTTCCGAAACAACTGGTTTACTTGTCTTACAAAGCTTTAATATCTGATTTCACAAAAGAATGCACTTGAAGTGCTCGGTTCAGATACTGTCAGTAATGATCTAGGTGTACCGAAAAACAATTAAATCGATGATATAAAACACAGTGATAGTTCGATTCGAAGTAAAACTTTATCAGAAGGTTGGTTAAAAGAAACTGGCCCAAGTTTGTAACCATAAATTCATGCGAATGTATTTATTTAGTGTTGTTGTTTTTTTAACACACCTGTCGTAAAGTGGTTGCCATGGTAACGTCTACGTCGTTGCTAAGGCAGATGAGTCACAACACCTGGTTATTTTCCGGTTGGAGAGAAGAAATTCGGCATATTTCTCCGTTTTTACCGCTGCACGTTCAACTGGCTTGTAGCTTAAACTGTTTACACCGCACGTGAGCTATTAGGACGGAAAGTGAAGTTACTCGCTTCGTCATTTAGTAGCCTCGGTCTCCCTAAATCAAGTGTAACGTCAGGAAAACCGCTTCAAATGATTCACAATTCTCTCGTGAGTTTAGAAACTAGAGCTTAAATTAAAGCCGGTGTACAGTTTGGAGTACCTACTGTGCACGAGCGACGAGGAACTGGCGAAAGAACCCGGATCTTCCATCAGTAACCCTTGTGGTTTACAATTCACAATTTTCCTTGGCATAAGAACAGCACGAGGCTGTACGTAATATTAGCGATTACATTTAGAATCCCCCGAGAGCGTGCCTGAAGAAGCAATTCCACTTCTGTGTGTGTTTTACTGTTCCTTTCGTCAGCCACGGTGCTGCTCTACAGAACGTGACGATGAAGTCTCTACTCGAAGAGAAAGCAGCGCTGACGGCGTACTTAGCGGCGTTGTTTTATCTTTCAGAGAACAATAACTAAAACACACAGTTGGATAGAAGTGCAGTCTCAAAGATTAAGCGTTTTTAACTTGAAATTTAAACTCCTATATCATTCATTTAAAAAAAAAACACTTACACTTATCACGTGTTTAACCACCTGCCTTGGGTGCCAAAAAAACTTAAATTGAGCTTTGGGAGGTTAAAACGGTTGTAAAAATGTTTTACTAAAGTTCCATCATGAGCTGCTGGTTCTTCCATTATCTAGAACATTAAATACAAATTTCTGTGAACATCTAGGTTGTAAGATCAAGAACCAATAACCCTAATAATAAAGAGCAAAGAATGTAATTTCTAAGATAAAGAAGTAATAACCCTAATAATAAAGAACAAATAATGTAATTTTTAAAATGAAGAAGCACTAACCTTAATAATAAAGAAGAAATAATGTATTTTTTAAGATGAAGAAGCACTAACCTTAATAATAAAGAAGAAATAATTATTTTTTAAGATGAAGAAGCACTAACCCTAATAATAAAGAAGAAATAATGTATTTTTAAGATGAAGAAGCACTAACCCTAATAATAAAGAAGAAATAATGTATTTTTTAAGATGAAGAAGCACTAACCCTAATAATAAAGAAGAAATAATTATTTTTTAAGATGAAGAAGCACTAACCCTGATAATAAAGAACAAATAATGTATTTTTAAGATGAAGAAGCACTAACCCTAATAAGAAAAAAACAAATGATGTAATTTCTCAGATAAAGAAGCACTAACTCTAATAACAAAGAACAAAACCGTAATTTTTAAAACGAAAAAGCTCTAACTCTAATAATAAAAAACTAATACAATTTGTAAGATTCTGAAAACAATGTTCTGCATCCTTATTAAATCATCTCAGAACAAAGACGAATGTGATCGCAAAGCTGTCATAATCCAAGCCATTTTCACTTTACACTTTTAAAACATAACTGTGCTTTATGCTGCCTGTAGAAATCATTAAAATAACCAAGCACTATTTTCTCAAACGTTCTGATGCACAATTCGTTGGATGCCGCTTTGTACAAAATGTCCAATGATATAACATTCTCTGAAGCAATCTGATCATTTTTCATTATTCAAAACTTCCGATGTTATCATGCTATCTAAAACTTCCGATGATATCATACTATCTAAAACTTCCGATGATATCATACTATCTGAAACTTCCGATGATATCATACTATCTAAAACTACAGGATGACATCATACTATCTAAAACTTCCGATGATATCATACTATCTAAAACTTCCGATGATATCATACTATCTGAAACTTCCGATGATATCATACTATCTAAAACTACCGGATGATATCATACTATCTAAAACTTCCGATGATATCATAC
The DNA here is from genome assembly GCF_004210375.1 of Tachypleus tridentatus. Classification (NCBI taxonomy): domain Eukaryota; kingdom Metazoa; phylum Arthropoda; class Merostomata; order Xiphosura; family Limulidae; genus Tachypleus; species Tachypleus tridentatus. The sequence continues at coordinate 55,778,236 of NW_027467782.1, forward strand.
TATCTAAAACTTTCCGATGATATCATACTATCTAAAACTTTCCGATTGTATCATACTATCTAAAACTTCCGATGATATCATACTATCTAAAACTTCCGATGATATCACACAATCTAAAACTTTCCGATTGTATCATTCCATCTAAAACACCTGATGATATCATACTATAAAAAACATTCTGATGATATCATACTATCTAAAACTTCGGATGATATCATACTATCTAAAACTTCCGATGGAATTATACAATCTAAAACTTTCCGATGGAATTATACTATCTAAAATTTCCAGATAATATTATACAATCTAAAACATTCCGATGATATCAAACTATCTATAACTTCTGATGATATCGTATTATCAAAAACTTTCGATGAAATCATACTATTTAAAACTTCCCGATGATATCACACAAACTAAAACTTTTGATGATATTTTGCTATGAAAAACTTTCTAATGATATGATACTATCTAAAATATTCCGATGATATCATACTATCTAAAACTTCCGATGATATCATACTATCTAAAACTTTCCGATGATATCATACTATCTAAAACTTTCCGATTGTATCATACTATCTAAAACTTCCGATGATATCATACTATCTAAAACTTCCGATGATATCACACAAACTAAAACTTTCCGATTGTAACATACCATCTAAAACACCTGATGATATCATATTATAAAAAACTTTCTGATGATATCACACTATCAAAAACTTCCGATGATACCATGCTATCTAAAACTTCCCCATGATATCATATTATCTAAAACTTCCGATGATATCATACTATCAAACACTTTATGATAATATCATACTATTTAAAACATGGGATGATATCATACTATTTAAAACTTTCCAATGAAATCATACTATTAAATACTTCCGATGATATCATGCTATCTAGAACTTCCGATGATATCATACTATCTAAAACTTACCGATGATATCATACTATCTAAAACTTCCGATGATATCATACTATCTAAAACTTCCCCATGATATCATATTATCTAAAACTTCCGATGATATCATACTATCAAACACTTTATGATAATATCATACTATTTAAAACATGGGATGATATCATACTATTTAAAACTTTCCAATGAAATCATACTATTAAATACTTCCGATGATATCATGCTATCTAGAACTTCCGATGATATCATACTATCTAAAACTTTCCGATGATATCATACTATCTAAAACTTCCGATGATATCATACTATCTAAAGCTTTCCAATGATATCATACTATCTAAAACTTCCGATGATATTATACTATCTAAAACTTTCCAATGATATAATACTATCTAAAATACCTGATTATACATCCTATCAAAAATTTTCCGACGGTATTAAACTATCTAAAATTTCCGATGACATCATACTATCTAAAACTTTTCGATGATGTCATACCATTTAAAACTTCGGATGATATCATACTATCAAAAACTTCCGATGATATCATTTATCTAAAATTTCCGATGATATCATACTATCAAAAACTTTCTCATGATATCATACTATCTAAAACATTCCGATGATATCATACTATCTAAAACATCTGATGATATCATACTATCTAAAACTTCCGATGATATCATACTGTCTAAATCTTTCCGATTGCATCATACCATCGAAAACACCTGATGATATCATACTATCTAAAACTTTCCGATGATATAATTCTATCTGAAACTTCTGATGATAACATACTATTTAAAACCTTCTGATGGTATTATACTATCTAAAACTTTCTATGATATCATACTATCTAAACATTCCAATGATATCATACTTTTTAAAACTTCCGGATGATATCATACTATCTAAAATTTTTATGATATCATACTATCTAAAACTTCCGGATAATATCATACTTCCTATAACTTTCCGATGGTATTATATCAACTAAAACTTCTGATTGCATCATACCATCCAAAACACCTGATGATATCATACTATCTAAAACTTTCCAATGATATTATACTATCTAAAACTTCCGATGATATCATACTATCTAAAACTTTTCCATGATATCATACTATCTAAAACTTCCCGATGACATCATAATATCTAAAACTTCTGATTATATCACATTATCTAGAACTTCCGATGATATCATACCATCTAAAACTTTCCGATGATATCATACTATTTAAAACTTCCCATGATATTATACTATCTAAAACTTTCCGATGGTATCAAACTATCTAAAACTTCTGATGGTATCATATTATCTAAAACTTTCCGATGATATCATATTCTCTAAAACTTCCGGATGATATCATACCATCTGAAACTTCCGATGATATTATACTATCTAAAACTTTACGATGATATCAAGCTATCTACAACTTCTGATGATATCCTACTAAATAAAACTACCCGAGTATATCATACTGCTGATGATATCATACTATCTAAAACTTCCCGAGGATATCATACTATCTAAAACTTCCCAATGATATCAAACTATCTAAAACTTCTGTTGGTATCATGTTCTCTGAAACTTTCCGATGATATCATACTATCTAAAACTTTCTATGATTTTATACCATCTGATACTTCTGATGATATCATACTATCTAAAATTTTCCGATTGTATCATACTATCTAAAACTTCACGATGATATCATACTATCTAAAACTTCCCGATGATATCATACTATCTAAAACTTCCGGATGATATCATACCATCTGAAACGTCCGATGATATTATACTATCTAAAACTTTACGATGATACCAAGCTATCTACAACTTCTGATGATATCCTACTATCTAAAACTACCCGAGTATATAATACTGCTGATGATATCATACTATCTAAAACTTCTCGAGAATATCATACTATCTAAAACTTCCCGAGGACATCATACTATCTATAACTTCCAATGATATTATATTATCTAAAACTTCCCAATGATATCAAACTATCTAAAACTTCTTTTGGTATCATGTTCTCTGAAACTTTCCGATGATATCATACTATCTAAAACTTTCTATGATTTTATACCATCTGATACTTCTGATGATATCATACTATCTAAAACTTTCCGATTGTATCATACTATCTAAAACTTCTGATGATATCATACCAATTAAAACTTTCCGATGGTGTTATACTATATAAAACTTCCGATGATATCATACCATCTAAATCTTTCCAATGATATCATACTATTTCAAACTTTTGATGATATCATACTATGTAAAACTTCTGGATGACATCATACTATCTAAAATTTTTGATGATATCATACTATCTAAAACTTCCGGATAATGTCATACTTTCTAAAACTTTCCGATGGTATTATATTATCTAAAACTTCCGATGATATCATACTATATAAACTTCTGATGATATCATACTATTTAAAACTTCCTATGGTATCATAGAATCTAAATCTTCCGATTGCATCATACCATCGAAAACACCTGATGTTATCATACTAACTAAAATTTCCGATGATATCATACTATCTAAAACTTTCCGAGTATATCATACTATCATCCTGCTGATGATATCATACTATCTAAAACTTCCCGAGGATATCATACCATCTAAAACTTCTGATGATATCATGCTATCTAAAACTTCTTATGATATTATACTATCTAAAACTTTCCGATGGCATCAAACTATCTAAAACTTCTGATGGTATCATATCATCTAAAACTTTCCGGTGATATCATATTCTCTAAAACTTCCGAATCATATCATACCATCTCAAACTTCCGATGATATCAAGCTATCTATAACTTCTGATGATATCGTACTATCTAAAACTTTCAGAGTATATCATACTATCATCCTGCTGATGATATCATACTATCTTAAACTTTCCATGATATCATACTATCAAAAACTTTCTGATGATATCATAGTATCTAAAACATTCCGATCATATAATACCAACTAAATATTTTTGATGATATCATACTATCTAAAACTTCCGATGATATCATACTATCTAAAATATCCGATGATATCATAATACCTAAATCATTCCGATTGTATCATACCATGTAAAACACGTGATGATATCATTCTATCCAAAACTTTCCGATGATTTTATACCATCTGATACTTCCGATGATATCATACTATCTAAAACTTACCGATTATATTATACTATCTAAAACTTTCCGATTGTCTCATACTATCTAACACTTCACGATGATGTCATACTATCTAAATCTTCCCGATGTTATTATTCTATCTAAAACTTCTGATGATATCATACCATAAAAACTATCGGATGGCATTATACTATATAAAACTTCCGATGATATCATACTATCTAAATCTTTCCAATGATATCATACTATTTCAAAATTCCGATGCTATCATACTATCTAAAACTTCTGGATGATATCATACTATCTAAAATTTTGATGATATCATATTATCTAAAACTACCGGATAATGTCATACTTTCAGAAACTTTCCGATGGTATTATATTATCTAAAACTTCCGATGATATCATACTATCTAATACTTATGATGATATCATACAATCTAAAACTTCCTATGATATCATAGAATCTAAATCTTTCCGATTGCATCATACCATCGAAAACACCTGATGTTATCAAACTAACTAAAATTTCCGATGATATCATACTATCTAAAACTTTCCGAGTATATCATACTATCATCCTGCTGATGATATTATACTATCTAAAACTTCCCGAGGATATCATGCTATCTAAAACTTCCGGATGATATTATACTATCCGAAACTTCTGATGATATCATACTATTCAAAACTTCCTATGATAATATACTATCTAAAACTTTCCGATGGCATCAAACTATCTAAAACTTCTGATGGTATCATATCATCTAAAACTTTCCGGTGATATCATATTCTCTAAAACTACCGAATCATATCATACCATCTCAATCTTCCGATGATATCAAGCTATCTATAACTTCTGATGATATCGTACTATCTAAAACTTTCCGAGTATATCATACTATCATCGTGCTGATGATATCATACTATCTGAAATTTTCGATGATATCATACTATCTAAAACTTCCGATGATATCATACTATCTAAAACTTTCCGATTGTATCATACTATCTAAAACTTCCGATGATATCATACTATCTAAAACTTCCGATGATATCACACAATCTAAAACTTTCCGATTGTATCATTCCATCTAAAACACCTGATGATATCATACTATAAAAAAACATTCTGATGATATCATACTATCCAAAACTTCGGATGATATCATACTATCTAAAACTTCCGATGGAATTATACAATCTAAAACTTTCCGATGGAATTATACTATCTAAAATTTCCAGATAATATTATACAATCTAAAACATTCCGATGATATCAAACTATCTATAACTTCTGATGATATCGTATTATCTAAAACTTTCGATGAAATCATACTATTTAAAACTTCCCGATGATATCACACAAACTAAAACTTTCCGATTGTAACATACCATCTAAAACACCTGATGATATCATATTATAAAAAACTTTCTGATGATATCATACTATCTAAAACTTTCCGAGTATATCATACTATCATCCTGCTGATGATATCATACTATCTAAAACTTCCCGAGGATATCATACCATCTAAAACTTCTGATGATATCATGCTATCTAAAACTTCTTATGATATTATACTATCTAAAACTTTCCGATGGCATCAAACTATCTAAAACTTCTGATGGTATCATATCATCTAAAACTTTCCGGTGATATCATATTCTCTAAAACTTCCGAATCATATCATACCATCTCAAACTTCCGATGATATCAAGCTATCTATAACTTCTGATGATATCGTACTATCTAAAACTTTCAGAGTATATCATACTATCATCCTGCTGATGATATCATACTATCTTAAACTTTCCATGATATCATACTATCAAAAACTTTCTGATGATATCATAGTATCTAAAACATTCCGATCATATAATACCAACTAAATATTTTTGATGATATTATACTATCTAAAACTTCCGATGATATCATACTATCTAAAATATCCGATGATATCATAATACCTAAATCATTCCGATTGTATCATACCATGTAAAACACGTGATGATATCATTCTATCAAAACTTTCCGATGATTTTATACCATCTGATACTTCCGATGATATCATACTATCTAAAACTTACCGATTATATTATACTATCTAAAACTTTCCGATTGTCTCATACTATCTAACACTTCACGATGATGTCATACTATCTAAATCTTCCCGATGTTATTATTCTATCTAAAACTTCTGATGATATCATACCATAAAAACTATCGGATGGCATTATACTATATAAAACTTCCGATGATATCATACTATCTAAATCTTTCCAATGATATCATACTATTTCAAAATTCCGATGCTATCATACTATCTAAAACTTCTGGATGATATCATACTATCTAAAATTTTGATGATATCATATTATCTAAAACTACCGGATAATGTCATACTTTCAGAAACTTTCCGATGGTATTATATTATCTAAAACTTCCGATGATATCATACTATCTAATACTTATGATGATATCATACAATCTAAAACTTCCTATGATATCATAGAATCTAAATCTTTCCGATTGCATCATACCATCGAAAACACCTGATGTTATCAAACTAACTAAAATTTCCGATGATATCATACTATCTAAAACTTTCCGAGTATATCATACTATCATCCTGCTGATGATATTATACTATCTAAAACTTCCCGAGGATATCATGCTATCTAAAACTTCCGGATGATATTATACTATCTAAAACTTCTGATGATATCATACTATTCAAAACTTCCTATGATAATATACTATCTAAAACTTTCCGATGGCATCAAACTATCTAAAACTTCTGATGGTATCATATCATCTAAAACTTTCCGGTGATATCATATTCTCTAAAACTACCGAATCATATCATACCATCTCAATCTTCCGATGATATCAAGCTATCTATAACTTCTGATGATATCGTACTATCTAAAACTTTCCGAGTATATCATACTATCATCGTGCTGATGATATCATACTATCTGAAATTTTCGATGATATCATACTATCTAAAACTTCCGATGATATCATACTATCTAAAACTTTCCGATTGTATCATACTATCTAAAACTTCCGATGATATCATACTATCTAAAACTTCCGATGATATCACACAATCTAAAACTTTCCGATTGTATCATTCCATCTAAAACACCTGATGATATCATACTATAAAAAAACATTCTGATGATATCATACTATCCAAAACTTCGGATGATATCATACTATCTAAAACTTCCGATGGAATTATACAATCTGAAACTTTCCGATGGAATTATACTATCTAAAATTTCCAGATAATATTATACAATCTAAAACATTCCGATGATATCAAACTATCTATAACTTCTGATGATATCGTATTATCTAAAACTTTCGATGAAATCATACTATTTAAAACTTCCCGATGATATCACACAAACTAAAACTTTCCGATTGTAACATACCATCTAAAACACCTGATGATATCATATTATAAAACTTTCTGATGATATCATACTATCAAAACTTCCGATGATACCATGCTATCTAAAACTTCCCCATGATATCATATTATCTAAAACTTCCGATGATATCATACTATCAAACACTTTATGATAATATCATACTATTTAAAACATGGGATGATATCATACTATTTAAAACTTTCCAATGAAATCATACTATTAAATACTTCCGATGATATCATGCTATCTAGAACTTCCGATGATATCATACTATCTAAAACTTTCCGATGATATCATACTATCTAAAACTTCCGATGATATCATACTATCTAAAACTTCCCCATGATATCATATTATCTAAAACTTCCGATGATATCATACTATCAAACACTTTATGATAATATCATACTATTTAAAACATGGGATGATATCATACTATTTAAAACTTTCCAATGAAATCATACTATTAAATACTTCCGATGATATCATGCTATCTAGAACTTCCGATGATATCATACTATCTAAAACTTTCCGATGATATCATACTATCTAAAACTTCCGATGATATCATACTATCTAAAGCTTTCCAATGATATCATACTATCTAAAACTTCCGATGATATTATACTATCTAAAACTTTCCAATGATATAATACTATCTAAAATACCTGATTATACATCCTATCAAAAATTTTCCGACGGTATTAAACTATCTAAAATTTCCGATGACATCATACTATCTAAAACTTTTCGATGATGTCATACCATTTAAAACTTCGGATGATATCATACTATCAAAACTTCCGATGATATCATTTATCTAAAATTTCCGATGATATCATACTATCAAAACTTTCTCATGATATCATACTATCTAAAACATTCCGATGATATCATACTATCTAAAACATCTGATGATATCATACTATCTAAAACTTCCGATGATATCATACTGTCTAAATCTTTCCGATTGCATCATACCATCGAAAACACCTGATGATATCATACTATCTAAAACTTTCCGATGATATAATTCTATCTGAAACTTCTGATGATAACATACTATTTAAAACCTTCTGATGGTATTATACTATCTAAAACTTTCTATGATATCATACTATCTAAACATTCCAATGATATCATACTTTTTAAAACTTCCGGATGATATCATACTATCTAAAATTTTTATGATATCATACTATCTAAAACTTCCGGATAATATCATACTTCCTATAACTTTCCGATGGTATTATATCAACTAAAACTTCTGATTGCATCATACCATCCAAAACACCTCATGATATCATACTATCTAAAACTTTCCAATGATATTATACTATCTAAAACTTCCGATGATATCATACTATCTAAAACTTTTACATGATATCATACTATCTAAAACTTCCCGATGACATCATAATATCTAAAACTTCTGATTATATCACATTATCTAGAACTTCCGATGATATCATACCATCTAAAACTTTCCGATGATATCATACTATTTAAAACTTCCATGATATTATACTATCTAAAACTTTCCGATGGTATCAAACTATCTAAAACTTCTGATGGTATCATATTATCTAAAACTTTCCGATGATATCATATTCTCTAAAACTTCCGGATGATATCATACCATCTGAAACTTCCGATGATATTATACTATCTAAAACTTTACGATGATATCAAGCTATCTACAACTTCTGATGATATCCTACTAAATAAAACTACCCGAGTATATCATACTGCTGATGATATCATACTATCTAAAACTTCCCGAGGATATCATACTATCTAAAACTTCCCAATGATATCAAACTATCTAAAACTTCTGTTGGTATCATGTTCTCTGAAACTTTCCGATGATATCATACTATCTAAAACTTTCTATGATTTTATACCATCTGATACTTCTGATGATATCATACTATCTAAAACTTTCCGATTGTATCATACTATCTAAAACTTCTGATGATATCATACCAATTAAAACTTTCCGATGGTGTTATACTATATAAAACTTCCGATGATATCATACCATCTAAATCTTTCCAATGATATCATACTATTTCAAACTTTTGATGATATCATACTATGTAAAACTTCTGGATGACATCATACTATCTAAAATTTTTGATGATATCATACTATCTAAAACTTCCGGATAATGTCATACTTTCTAAAACTTTCCGATGGTATTATATTATCTAAAACTTCCGATGATATCATACTATATAAACTTCTGATGATATCATACTATTTAAAACTTCCTATGGTATCATAGAATCTAAATCTTTCCGATTGCATCATACCATCGAAAACACCTGATGTTATCATACTAACTAAAATTTCCGATGATATCATACTATCTAAAACTTTCCGAGTATATCATACTATCATCCTGCTGATGATATCATACTATCTAAAACTTCCCGAGGATATCATACCATCTAAAACTTCTGATGATATCATGCTATCTAAAACTTCTTATGATATTATACTATCTAAAACTTTCCGATGGCATCAAACTATCTAAAACTTCTGATGGTATCATATCATCTAAAACTTTCCGGTGATATCATATTCTCTAAAACTTCCGAATCATATCATACCATCTCAAACTTCCGATGATATCAAGCTATCTATAACTTCTGATGATATCGTACTATCTAAAACTTTCAGAGTATATCATACTATCATCCTGCTGATGATATCATACTATCTTAAACTTTCCATGATATCATACTATCTAAAATTTTGATGATATCATATTATCTAAAACTACCGGATAATGTCATACTTTCAGAAACTTTCCGATGGTATTATATTATCTAAAACTTCCGATGATATCATACTATCTAATACTTATGATGATATCATACAATCTAAAACTTCCTATGATATCATAGAATCTAAATCTTTCCGATTGCATCATACCATCGAAAACACCTGATGTTATCAAACTAACTAAAATTTCCGATGATATCATACTATCTAAAACTTTCCGAGTATATCATACTATCATCCTGCTGATGATATTATACTATCTAAAACTTCCCGAGGATATCATGCTATCTAAAACTTCCGGATGATATTATACTATCCGAAACTTCTGATGATATCATACTATTCAAAACTTCCTATGATAATATACTATCTAAAACTTTCCGATGGCATCAAACTATCTAAAACTTCTGATGGTATCATATCATCTAAAACTTTCCGGTGATATCATATTCTCTAAAACTACCGAATCATATCATACCATCTCAATCTTCCGATGATATCAAGCTATCTATAACTTCTGATGATATCGTACTATCTAAAACTTTCCGAGTATATCATACTATCATCGTGCTGATGATATCATACTATCTGAAATTTTCGATGATATCATACTATCTAAAACTTCCGATGACATCATACTATCAAATACTTTCTGATGATATCATAGTATCTAAAACATTCCGATTATATAATACTAACTAAATATTTTTGATGATATCATACTATCTAAAACTTCCGATGATATCATACTATCTAAAATTTCCGATGATATCATAATACCTAAATCATTCCGATTGTATCATACCATGTAAAACACGTGATGATATCATTCTATCCAAAACTTAACGATGATTTTATACCATCTGATACTTCCGATGATATCATACTATCTAAAACTTACCGATTATATTATACTATTTAAAACTTTCCGATTGTATCATACTATCTAAAACTTCACGATGATATCATACTATCTAAATCTTCCCGATGATATCATTCTATCTAAAACATCTGATGATATCATACCACAAAAAACTATCCGATGGTATTATACTATATAAAACTTCCGATGATATCATACTATCTAAATCTTTCCAATGATATCATACTATTTCAAAATTCCGATGATATCATACTATCTAAAATTTCTGGATGATATCATAATATCTAAAATTTTTGATGATATCATACTATCTAAAACTACCGGATAATGTCATACTGTCAAAAACTTTCTGACGATACCATACTTTCTAAATCATTCCAATGATATTATACTATCTAAGACTTTCCGATGGTATTATACTGTCTTAAACTTTCGATGATATCATACTATCTAAAACTTCGATGACATCATACTATCAAAAACTTTCTGATGATATCATAGTATCTAAAACATTCCGATCATATGATACTAACTAAATATTTTTGATGATATCATACTATCTAAAACTTCAGATGATATCATACTATCTAAAACTTCAGATGATATCATACTATCTAAAATTTTTGATGATATCATACTATCTAAAATTTCCGATGATATCATAATACCTAAATCATTCCGATTGTATCATACCATGTAAAACACGTGATGATATCATTCTATCCAAAACTTAACGATGATTTTATACCATCTGATACTTCCGATGATATCATACTATCTAAAACTTACCGATTATATTATACTATTTAAAACTTTCCGATTGTATCATACTATCTAAAACTTCACGATGATATCATACTATCTAAATCTTCCCGATGATATCATTCTATCTAAAACATCTGATGATATCATACCACAAAAAACTATCCGATGGTATTATACTATATAAAACTTTCGATGATATCATACTATCTAAATCTTTCCAATGATATCATACTATTTCAAAATTCCGATGATATCATACTATCTAAAATTTCTGGATGATATCATAATATCTAAAATTTTTGATGATATCATACTATCTAAAACTACCGGATAATGTCATACTGTCAAAAACTTTCTGACGATACCATACTTTCTAAATCATTCCAATGATATTATACTATCTAAGACTTTCCGATGGTATTATACTGTCTTAAACTTTCGATGATATCATACTATCTAAAACTTCGATGACATCATACTATCAAAAACTTTCTGATGATATCATAGTATCTAAAACATTCCGATCATATGATACTAACTAAATATTTTTGATGATATCATACTATCTAAAACTTCAGATGATATCATACTATCTAAAACTTCAGATGATATCATACTATCTAAAATTTTTGATGATATCATACAATCTAAAATTTCCGATGATATCATACTAAATACTAAATCATTCCTATTATATCATACCATGTAAAACACCTGATGATATCATTCTACCCAAAACGTTCCGATGATTTTGTACCATCTGATACTTTCGATGACATCATACTATCTAAAACTTACTGATTATATTATACTATCTAAAACTTTCCGATTGTATCATACAATCTAAAACTTCACGATGATATCATACAATCAAAAACTTCCCGATGATATCATACTATCTAAAACTTCTGATGATATCATACCATTAAAAACTTTCCGATGGTATTATACTATATAAAACTTCCGATGATATCATACTATCTAAATCTTTCCAATGATATCATACTATTTCAAACTTCCGATGATATCATACTATCTAAAACTTCTGGATGATATCATACTATCTAAAATTTTTGATGATATCATACTATCTAAAACTTTTGGATTATGTCATACCTTCAGAAACTTTCCGATGGTATTATATTACCTAAAACTACCGATGATATCATGCTATCTAAATCATTCCGATGATATCATACTAACTAATACTTCTGATGATATCATACTATCGAAAACTTACGATGATATCATAGAATCTAAATCTTTCCGATTGCATCATACCATCGAAAACACCTGATGATATCATACTACATAAAACTTTCGGATGATATCATACTATCTAAAACTTCCGATAATATCATGCTATCTAATACTTCCGAATGATATAATTCTATCTGAAACTTCTGATGATATCATGCTATTTAAAACTTTCCGATGCTATCATGCTATCTAAAACTTCGGATGATATTACACTATCTTAAACTTCCTGATGATATCATACTATCTAAAACATTCCGATGATATCATATTATCCAATATTTCTAATGATATCATAGTATCTAAATCTTTCCGATTGTATCATACCATCTAAAACACCTGATGATATCACACTATCTAAAACTTTTCTATGATATCATACTACCTAAAACTTTCCGATTGTATAATGCCATATAAAAACTTCTCGATGATACCATATAGTATCTAAAACTTCTGCTTAGATCATACTATCTAAAACTTCCGATGATATCATACCATCTAAAACTTTCCGATGATATTATACTATTTAAAACTTTCTATGATATTATACTTTCTAAAACATTCAGATGGTATCAAACTATCTAAATCTTCTGAAGATACCATACTATCAAAAACTTTCCGATGATACCATAATATCTGAAACTTCCGGATGATATTATATCTATCTGAAACTTCCGATGATATAATACTATCTGAATCTTTTTTATCATATCATACTATCTAAAACTATCCAATTGTATCATACTATCTAAAACTTCTGATTATATCACATTATTTAAACTTCCTATGATATTATACTATCTAAACCTTTCCGACGATATCAAACAATCTAAAACTTTTTGATAGTATCATATTACCTAAAACGTTTCGATGATATCATACTATCTAAAACTTCCGTATGATATCATACTATCTAAAACTTTCGATGATATTATACTATCTAAAACTTCCTGAAGATATCATACTATCATACGGCAGATGATATAATACTATCTAAAACTTCCCGAGAAATATCATACTATCTATAACTTCCGATAATATTATACTATCTAAAACTTTCCGATGACATCAAACTATTTATGACTTCTGATGATATCATACTATCTAAAACTTCCGATGACATCATACTGTCTAAAACTTACCGATGATATCAAACAATCTATAACTTCTGATGATATCATACTAACTAAATCTTCCAAATTGTATCATACCATCTAAAACACCTGATGATATCATACTATCTAAAACTTTCCATTGATATTATACTACCTAAAACTTCCGATAATTCCATGCTATCAAAAACTTTCCGATGATATCATACTATCTAAAACTTCCCTATGATATCATATTATTTAAAACTTCCTATGATATCATACTATCAAAAACTTCACTATGATATGATACTATCTAAAACTATCCGATTATATCATACTATCTAAATCTTCCGATGATATCATACTATCAAAAACTTTCTGATGATATCATACTATCTAAAACTTCCCGATGACATCATAGTATCAAAAACTTCTCTGTTTATATCACATTTTCTAAAACTTCCGATGATATCATACCATCTAAAACTTTCCGATGATATCATACTATTTAAAATTTTTGATGATATCATACTATCTAAAATTTCCAAAGATATCATACTATCTAAATCTTTCCATTGTATCATACCATGTAAAACACCTGATGATATCATACTATCTAAAACGTTCCGATGATTTTGTACTATCTTAAACGTTCTGATGATATCATAATATCTAAAATATTCCGATGATATCAGACTATTTAAAACTTCTGATGATATCATACTATCTAAAACTATCCGATGATATCATATTCTCTAAAACTTCCGGATTATATCATACCATCTGAAACTTCCGATGATATTATACTATCTAAATCTTTATGATCATATTAAGCTATCTATAAAATCTAATGATATCATACTATCTAAACCTCCCGAAGATATCATACTATCTAAAACTTCCCAAGGTGATTATACTATCTATAACTTACAATGATATTATACTATCTAAAACTTTCCATTGATATCATACTATTTAAAATTTTCGATGATATTATACTATCAAAAACTTTCTGATGATATCATAGTATCTAAAGCATTCCGATGACATCATACTATTTAAAACTTTCCGATTGTATCATGCTATCTAAAACTTCCCAATGATATCATACTATCTTAAACTTCCGATGATATCATACAATCAAAAACTTTTCAATTGTATCATAGTATCTAAAACTTCACGATTGTATAACATTATCTAAAACTTCCGATTTTATTATACTATCTAAAACATTCCGAGGATATCAAACTATCTAAAAATTCTGATGGTATTATATTATCTAAAACTTCCCGAGGATATCATACTATAATACTGCTGATGATATCATGCTATCTAAAACGTCCCGAGGGTATCATACTATCTATATCTTCTTATGATATCATATTATCTAAAACTTTCCGATGATATCATACTCTCAAAAAATTCCCGATAATATCATACTATCTAAAAGTTCTGGTGATCTCATACTATCTATAACTTCCAATGATATTAGAATATTTAAAATTTTCCGATGACATCAAACTATTTATAACTTCCGATGATAACATACTATCTGAAACTTTCGTTGATTTCATACTATCTAAAACTTTCCGATGATATTATACTATCTAAAACTTTCCGATGGTATTATACTATCTAAAACTTCCGATGATATCATGCTATCTAAAACTTCTGATGATATCATACTATCTAAATATTTTTGATGATATCATACTATCTGAATCTTTCCCATTATATCATACCATGTAAAACACCTGATGATATAATTCTATCTAAAACTTTCCGACGATTTTATACCATCTAATACTTCGAATGATATCATACTATCTAAAACTAACCGATTATATCATGCTATTTAAAACTTTTCGATTGTATCATACTATCTAAACCTTCTCGATGATATCATACTATCTAAAACTTCCCGATGATATCATACTATGTGAAACTTTCCGATATTATCATTCTATCTAAAACTTCCGATGATATTATAATATCTAAAACTTCCGATGATATCACACTATATTAAACTTCTAATGGTATTATATTATCTTAATGTTTCCGATGATGTTTTACTATCTAAAACTTCCCGAGGATATCATACTATCTATAACTTCTAATAATATCATACTATCTAAAACTTTCCGATGATATCATACCATCTAAAACCTCTGATGATATCACACTATCTAAATCTTCGGACGATATCATACTATTTCAAACATTCCTATGATATCATACTATCTAAAACTTCCAAAGATATTATACTACCTAAATCTTTCTAATTATATCATACCATATAAAACACTGATGATATCATACTATCTAAAACTTTCCGATTTTATCATACTATCTAAAACTTCCCGATGATATCATACTATCTAAACTTCCGATGATATCATACTATCTAAAATTTCCGATGATATCATACTATCTAAAAGTTTCCGATGATTTTATACTATCTTAAACTTCAGATAATATCATACTATCTAAATCTCTCGATTTTATGATACTCATCTAAAACGTTCCGATGATTTTATACTATCTTAAACTTTCTGATGATATCATAGTATCTAAAACATTCCGATGATATCATACTATCTAAAACTTCTGATTGTATCACATTATCTAAAACTTCCGATTTTATTATACTATCTAAAACATTCCGAGGATATTAAACTATCTAAAAATTTGATGGTATTATATTATCTAAATTTTCCCGAAGATATCATACACAGCTGATGATATCATGCTATCTAAAACGTCCCGAGGGTATCATACTATCTATATCTTCCGATGATAGTATACTATCTAAAACTTTCCGATGATATCAAACAATCTATAACTTCTGATGATATCATACTATCTGATACTTCCCAATGATATCATACTATATAAATATTCCGATGATATCATACTATCTAAATCTTCCGATGATATCATACTATTTAAAACATTCCGATGATATTATACTATCTAAAACTTCTGATGATATCATACTATCTAAAACTTTGGATGATATCATACTATCTTAAACTTCTTGATGATATCATACTACCTAAAACTTCCGATTGTATCATGCTATCTAAAACTTTCCGATGATATCAAACAATCTATAACTTCTGATGATATCATACTATCTAAAACTTCCCAATGATATCATACTATATAAATATTCCGATGATATCATACTATCTAAAAGTTCCGATGATATCATACTATTTGAAACATTCCGATGATATTACACTATCTAAATATTTTTGATGATATCATACTATCTAAAACTTCGGATGATATCATACTATCTAAATCTTTCCGATTGTATCATTCCATGTGAAACACTTGATGATATCATTCTATCTGAAACTTTTCGATGATTTTATACCATCTAATTCTTCCGATGATATCATACTATCTAAAACTTACCGATTATATCATACTATCTCAATCTTTCCGATTGAATCATACTATCTAAAACTTCCCGATGATATCATACTATCTAAAACTTTTCGATGTTATCATACCATCTAAAACTTCCGATGATACTATATTATATAAAACTTTTCGAAGATATCAAACTATGTATAACTTCTTAAGATATCATACTATCTAAAACTTCCCGATGATATCAAACTATGTAAAACTTCCGATGAAAATATACTATCTAAAACTTTCGAAGATATCAAACTATGTATAACTTCTTATGATATCTTACTATCTAAAACTTCCGATGATATCATACTATCTATAACTTCCAATGATATTATAATATTTTAAACTTTCCGATGATATCATACTATCTAAAACTTTCGTTGATTTCATACTATCTAAAACTTTCCGATGATATTATACTTTCTAAAACTTTCCGATGGTATTATACTATCTAAAACTTCCGATGATATCATATGCTATCTAAAACTTCTGATGATATCATACTATATAAAACTTTGGATGATATCATACTATCCTCAACTCAACGATTACATCATACCATCTAAAACACCTGATGATATATACTATCTAAATCTTTCCAATGATATCATACTATTTCAAACTTTCGATGATATCATACTATCTAAAACTTCTGGATGATATCATACTATCTAAAACTTCCGATGATAATATACTATCTAAAACTTTCCGATGATATCAAACTAACTAAAACTTCTGGTGGTATCATACTATCTAAAAAAACTTTCCGATGATATCAAACTAATCTAAAACTTCTGGTGGTATATTATCTAAAACTTTCCGATGATATCATACTATTTAAAACTTCCGTGATGATATCATGCTATTTAAACTTCCTATGATATCATACTATCAAAAACTTCACTATGATATCATACTATCTAAAACTATTCGATGATATCATACTATCTAAACTTTTCCGATGATATCATACTATGTAAAACTTTCCGCATGATATCATTCTATCTAAATTTTCCGATGATATTATACTATCTTAAACTTTCCGATGATATTGAACTATCTATAACTTCTGATGATATCATTCTATCTAAAACTTCCGCATGATATCATTCTATCTAAATTTTCCGATGATATTATACTATCTTCAACTTTCCGATCATATTGAACTATCTTTAACTTCTTTGATGATATCATTCTATCTAAAACTTCCGCATGATATCATTCTATCTAAAATTTTCCGATGATATTATACTATCTTTAAACTTTCCGATGATATTCAACTATCTTTAACTTCTGATGATATCATTCTATCTAAAACTTCCCAAAGATATCATACTATCTGAAACCTCCTATGATACTATACCATCTAAAACTTTCCGAAGATATGAAACTATCTATAACTTCTTATGATATCATACTATCTAAAATTTTCCGATGATATCATACTATCTATAACTTCTGATGATATCATACTATTTCAGAAATTCCGATGATTTCATACTATCTAAAACTTTTGTTGATATCATACTATCTAAAACTTCCCAAGATATCATACTATCTAAATCTTTCCAATTGTATCATATCATTTCCACACCTGATGATATCATACTCTCTAAAACTTTCCGATGATATCATTCTATCTAAAACTTTCCGATTGTATCATACTATCTAAAACTTCCCGATAATATCATACTATCTAAAAATTCCGATGTTATAATAGTATCTAAAACTTCTCGATGATATCATACAATCTAAAACTTTCCGATTTTATCATACTATCTAAAACTTCCCGAAGATATCATACTATTTAAAACTTCGGATGATATCAACTATTTATAACTTCTGATGATATCATACTTTCTTTAAAATTCCTGATGATATCATACTATTTCAAACATTACTATGATATCATACTATCTAAACCTTTGATGATATCATACTATCTAAAACTTTCTATGATATCATACTATCTAAAACTTTCTATGATATCATACTATCTAAATCTTTCGAATTGTATCATACTATGTAAAACACCTGATTATATCATACTATCTAAACTTCCGATGATATCATACTATTCTAAAACTTCCGATTGCATCATACCATCGAAAAACACCTTCATATGATATCATACTATCTAAAACTTCCGAAGATATCATACTATCTTAATCTTTCCGATGATATCATATTATCTAAAACTTCAGGATGATATCATATTATTTAAGACTTTCCGATGGTATTATACTATCTAAAACTTCCGATGATATCATACTATCTAAAAATTTCCGATGATATCATACTATCTAATATTTTCCGATTGTATCATGCTATCTAAAACTTCCGATGATATCATACTATCTATAACTTCTGATGATATCATACTATCTAAAACTTTCCGATTATATCATACTATTTATAATACTCCCGATGATATCATACCATCTAAAACTTTTTGATGATATTTGCTATGAAAAACTTTCTAATGATATGATACTATCTAAAAATATTCTGATGATATCATACTATCTAAAACTTCCGGATTATATCATACTATCTAAAACTTTCCGATGATATGATAATTGTTCTGATATCGTTTTTTTGAAAACTTATTAGTTTAGCGTGTGAGTTTTAATGAAACAACTGCTTGAAGGAAAACCAGTGTTCTGTCTGATCGTGTAGTATGTTAGTTATCGTATTTATAAATCACCTGTTGTTAATTTAGGTGTTGATCATTAGGTGTATGTTTATGTCAAGTGCTTCTATATACAATTATCAATGTATAACAAGATAACTTTAGAATTGTCTCTTCTGACCTTTGATTTTGAAGGTATTATGAAGTTCTGACATTCACATTTGATAAACACTTTAAGTTTACTATAATTCTGAGTGTTTGGTTTCTTTGTTATTGAATTTCGCGCAACACTATCTGCGCTAGCCCTCGCTAATTTAGCAGTGTAAGATGAGAGGGAAGGCAGCTAGTTACCACCACCCACCGCCAACTTTTGGGCTACTCTTTACCAACGAATAGTGGGATTGACAGTCACTTAATAACGCCCCTACGGCTGAAAGGGCGACCATGTTTGGTGCGACGGAGATTCGAACCTGCGACCCTCGGATTACGAGGCGAACGCCTTAACCCACCTGGCCGTGCCGGGGTTTATTCTGAGTGAGGGGTTCCTTCGTTTAAAAATTCCGATGTATTAATGTCAACCATGATTTATTGAGGAGACAAGTGAAACTGACTCACATTTTATAAAAATGCACATGGCACAAAATGAAAACTGAAGTAATGAATATTCGATGATTGTTTGTTTCCAATGAAGTTAAAATTCAGCAAAAAATGTTAAACCATTCAGAACACCAACAACATCAAACACATTTGCACTCACTCGTCTACTATTGTTGATAATATAGGCCTTCGAGTGTAAACCCATAAAAGCTGGTTTTGTCTTAATAACGGATATCCCATGAGTAAGCTACGTAGATTTCAAAAAATATATATATATTAGTGTGTTTTTTTCTATTACGTAAGAATTTTTCACAAACTTGGGAAGAAATAACAACTCTTTCCTGGATCATATTATTATTCTGATCACGACAGTAAAAATTTTTGTTATTGTGCTTAAATTTTAGAACGATTTATAACACTCTGACGTCACGATTGGTCCTGGGAAAGGCCCGGCACGGCCACGCGTGTTGAGGCGTACGACTCGTTATCTGAGGGTCGCGAGTGCGCATCCCCGTCGCGCCAAACATGCTCGCCCTTTTGGCCGTGGGATCGTTATAATATGATGGTCAATCCCACTATTCGTTGGTAAAGGAGTAGCCCAAGAGTTGGCGGTGGGTGACGATGACTAGCTGCCTTCCCTCTAGTCTTACACTGCTAAATTAGGGACGGCTAGCGCAGATAGCCCTCGAGTAGCTTAGTGCAAAATTCAAAACAAACAAACTGGTCTTGAGAAATCTACAGCCAGTTGTTGTGTATAACGACCCGATTTCAATGAGATTGATTCGCTTATGTAAAAAACACATGTGACGTGTTTTGAAAAGTCTGTACGTGATGGAGAATAATTGATGTAATTTTAGATTCAGCAAACAGGGATTACTGTAACACATGCAGGAAGATCAGGACAATAAAACCAGTGCAGACCTGTGTTATAACTTTGTATGTATGCTATTACGTCACACGTAATTCACCAATTGACTGTACGAGTTATGTGTCTGTAACCTGTACTCATCTTGGATATTGTTATACATTAAACAATGGTATTCCGTACATTGCATAATGTACGTGCATAAATAACAATAATACCAGACCAGCAGAAGTAAGTAGAAGTGCATCACAAATGTATGTAAAACATTCATCCACGTTATGAGTTCGTGATTGGTTTGTGTCACAGAGGCGTAGCTAGGGTTTTCAGTGCCCGGGGACAAAGTGCGTTTTCGCGCCCCCTTTTTACATAATTTACCTAATTATGTAACATCAATTCGGCGCCCTCCACCCACGATGCTGCGCTCGGGGACAGATGTCCTTCCTTGCCTCCCTACCTACGCCACTGTTGTGTCATGTTACAAGTTATTTCGAGCAACATCCTTTATTCAACTACTGGTGAAAGTGTTGCCGGCTGAAGGTAAGGGAAGATATTGTCTGTGGTATGCACGAGAACTGGTGCATCCTATAAGATCCCGAGTTTTGTAATTCTGTTACAAGATGCGCTCTCTTCTTCTGGGATTACAGTTAACAAAGAAATCCAAAGGATTCCTTTTTAGAAGACTGATTATCTAGAATATACAACACTTATTACTTGTTTCTATCCGTATTCCTAAGTAGATGTTATATTGGTTATCTGGATAACTCAAACATTGTTAGCTTCCAAGACGACCAGACTTTGGAAACAAATTCTAATCACTTTTGAAAAAGATAATTTTCCTTCAAACTTCAATTTACAACTGTTGTGAGAGGTCATTTACCTGTAACGTCTCTTAACCATTGTTATGTGAGATCATTGATTTTCAGACCTCTAGTTATCACTGTTATGTGATGTCGTTGTTTCTCATACCTGTAGTTACCACTGTTGTGTGATGTCATTGTTTCTCAGACACCTAGTTATCACTGTTGTGTTATGTCGTTGTTTCTCAGACCTCTAGTTATCACTGTTATGTGATGTCGTTGTTTCTCATACCTCTAGTTATCACTGTTGTGTGATGTCGTTGTTTCTCATACCCTCTAGTTATCACTGTTATGTGATGTCGTTGTTTTCATACCTCTAGTTATCACTGTTGTGTGACGTCGTTGTTTCTCATACCTCTAGTTACCATTGTTGTGTGACGTCGTTGTTTTTCAGACCTCTAGTTATCACTGTTGTGTGATGTCATTGTTTCTCATACCTCTAGTTATCACTGTTATGTGATGTCGTTGTTTCTCATACCTCTAATTACCATTGTTGTGACGTCGTTGTTTTTTTCAGACCTCTAGTTACCACTGTGGTGTGATGTCGTTGTTTCTCATACCTCTAGTTATAACTGTTGTGTGATGTCATTGTTTCTCATACCCTAGTTATCACTGTGTGTGACGTCGTTGTTTCTCATACCTCTAGTTACCACTGTTGTGTGACGTCGTTGTTTCTCATACCCTAGTTATCACTGTTGTGTGATGTCGTTGTTTCTCATACCCCTAGTTACCACTGTTATGTGATGTCGTTGTTTCTCATACCTCTAGTTATCACTGTTATGTGATGTCGTTGTTTCTCATACCTCTAGTTACCACTGTTATGTGATGTCGTTGTTTCTCATACCTCTAGTTATGACTGTCATGTGATGTCGTTGTTTTTCATACCTCTAGTTATCACTGTTGTGATGTCGTCGTTGTTGTCTCATACCTCTAGTTATCACTGTTGTGTGACGTCGTTGTTTCTCACACCTCTAGTTACCACTGTTGTGTGATGTCGTTGTTTCTCATACCTCTAGTTATCACTGTTGTGTGATGTCATTGTTTCTCATACCTCTAGTTACCACTGTTGTGTGATGTCGTTGTTTCTCAGACCTCTAGTTACCACTGTTGTGTGATGTCGTTGTTTCTCATACCTCTAGTCACTGTTATGTGATGTCGTTGTTTCTTCATACCTCTAATTACCATTGTTGTGTGACGTCGTTGTTTCTCATACCTCTAGTTACCAATTGTTATGTGATGTCGTTGTTTCATAATACCTCTAGTTATCACTGTTATGTGATGAAATCGTTGTTTCTCATACCTCTAGTTACCACTGTTATGTGATGTCGTTGTTTTCTCATATTCTAGTTATCACTGTTATGTGATGTCGTTGTTTTCATACCTCTAGTTATCACTTGTTGATGTGATGTCGTTGTTTCTCATACCCTCTAGTCGTACCACTGTTATGTGATGTCGTTGTTTCTTCATACCTCTAGTTATCACTGTTATGTGATGTCGTTGTTTCTCACCTCTAGTTATCACTGTTGTGTGATGTCGTTGTTTCTCATACCCTAGTTTATTACCATTGTTGTGTGACGTCGTTGTTTCTCATACCCTAGTTACTCACTGTTATGTGATTTCGTTGTTTCTCATACCTCTAGTTACCATTGTTGTGTGACGTCGTTGTTTCTCATACCTCTAGTTACTCACTGTTATGTGATGTCGTTGTTTTCATACCTCTAGTTATCACTGTTATGTGATGTCGTTGTTTCTCATACCTCTAGTTATCACTGTTATGTGATGTCGTTGTTTCTCATACCTCTAGTTATCACTGTTGTGTGATGTCGTTGTTTCTCATACTCTAGTTATCACTGTTATGTGATGTCGTTGTTTTTCAGACCTCTAGTTATCACTGTTATGTGATGTCGTTGTTTCTCATACCTCTAGTTATCACTGTTATGTGATGTCGTTGTTTCTCATACCTCTAGTTATCACTGTTGTGTGATGTCGTTGTTTCTCATACCTCTAGTTATCACTGTTGTGTGATGTCGTTGTTTCTCATACCTCTAGTTATCACTGTTATGTGACGTCGTTGTTTTTTCAGACCTCTAGTTATCACTGTTGTGTGATGTCGTTGTTTTTCAGACCTCTAGTTATCACTGTTGTGTGACGTCGTTGTTTTTCAGACCTCTAGTTACTGTTGTTACTAACTGTATCTCTTCTCTCTGCAGGTTACTGTTAACTACAACTATCAATTCTTGCATTTCCAAAGCTACACTGAGGCAATCTACGCTAGCCGTACATAAGTGAGTAGTGAAAGGCAAGAGGGAAGGCAGCTAGTTATCAACACCTACCGCCAACTCTTGGGCTACCCTTTACCAAGAGATGACCGTTATATTATAATGCCTCCACAGTCAAGAGGAAGAACATATTCGGTGGACGGGGACTCAAACCCACGACCCTCGGATTGCGAAGAAAGCCATATGGACACAGTTATCTTGGACATTTTAGATTTGTTTAATTAGTATCCGGTCCGGTTTTGACACACAATGATAATGTCATTTACCATTTATTGTCCAGTAAAACATAGTGACAGGCACCTGGACTTCGGGTATTGTCTCACATCACGTGCCTAAACCATTAGATTTATCCTACATTTGGAGTTAGAACTAAAAAACTCTATTTTTAAAGTATAAACATTAGTTCATAGTTCCCTTATCTCTTGACCGATTTGAGATCTAATTATTGGTTTTGACTCAGAAGGCCAAACCTTTTCAATTGATATGTTTGACCACACCCAAGATCTTACAGATTAATTTATTCTAACTCTGATTAAAAGTATTTCACTTTGAGGGTAGGTTCGTAGAGATCTTAATCAGTAATAACATCATGGGATAATGCTCGCCCCACGCTTGATGTTGTTGGTGCACAAAAACACAGCCTAAAAGGACCAAAAATGTATCATAGATTAATTTACTCTAATCCTGCTTAAAATAATTTCAAGTGCCACAGCTATTGAGGATTCCCCTTTGTTTTAATTGCAAGAAGTATTTATTTCTTGGTGGCCCGGCATGGCCAGGTGGTTAAAGCACTCAACTCGTAATCCAAGGGTCGCGGGCTCGAATCCCCGTCACACCAAACATGCTCGCCCTTTAGCCCCAGAGAAGTTATAATGTGAGGGTCAATCCCACAATTCGTTGGTAAAAGAGTAACCCAAGAGTTGGCGGTGGTGATGATGACTAGCTGACTTCCCTCTAAGCTTACACTGGTAAATTAGGGACGGCTAGCGCAGATAGCTCTCGTATAGCTTTGCGCGAAATTCAGAACAAACCAAATCAATCCTACAAGTCACTGTTTTATTTTTGATACAATTTGTTTCTGTCTTCGTGTTTGTTTGTCATCGCTACTGAACTCACTCTAACCTGCAGTAAGAACTGGTTGTTAAAAATTAGTTTCTGTAAATGCTGTTATTCGTCTTTCCCGGTTTTATTCAGTTTCACCTTAAGTCTTCATTGCTATTAAATTCTAGACAAACAACGACAACTGGAAATAACTGGTCTACGGATTGTTATTTCACTAGAAACTGTTGCTATGGTTTCAAATTTTGAACTGGTTTATTTGTATTTTTCAGGTCACCACCAAAACGCCACCTGTAACAAACAGTACGCTGTACTTGACACAGTCGGTTGGAGACCACGTGACTCTTCATTGTGAGGTGGGCTTTACCTACAATGTTTTGGTAAGTACTGATAGCATATATGTATATATATATATAGGTGTTCATTGTGTGCTACCTGGGTTTGTTTAAAGATAGTATTTGAGGACGTACAAACAAAAGCACATTTGATGACACATCGTGAGACTCAAAACATCACTTCAAGCAATAAAGACAAAAAAATACTTTTGGCTACATTTAGCAGACAATAAGACATTTTACAACAAACACTCGACAAGTTTTTGTTTACGTCTCTTCTGTAATTATTGTTAACCATACATGTAGTACTAATCGTGGTGTTGTAGTTTGAAATCAACAACATTGGAGAAGTCCATAATTCTGGTAATAAAATAATTCTGCCAAGCAATGCTCTGCGCCAAAAGATAGTAATAAACAATAATAACGGTCACTAACACTTTACATGGTGAACAACAACTGTTGCGCTAATAACCCATGGATTGAAATTGATTAAGTAATCGTACAATAACACACAATTGTACGTCGTAGTGCGCTAAGAGTATTGTTGTTGAAATTAAAGGTTTTAAAATCTTTGGTAATACGAAGCACAGTCACAGTAACTGTAACAAAATGGTAAGTACAGTCAGTGTTTGTGAGTAACCACCTAATTCGGTAATGCGCTAATAAGTGCTTCCAACCAATAAGTCATAATAATTCGTGCGCTAATAAATTGTCTGGTTAAATTGTAATCAGATCTCTAATTAGTTCATTCTATATTTGAAATAAAACTATGTAAATAGATGCCTTAATTCATTATTGTGCTTATAAATCATTGTTTCTTAATTCTGTAATGCGCATTAACTCATTGTTTTTAATCGGTAATGCGCTAAGAATCATTATTCATTCGGTAATGCGCTTATAACCCATTGTTTATTCATTCCTGTAATGCGCTGGCTTGTGTCTCATTGTTTATTAATTCGGTAATGCGCTAATAACTCATTGTTTATTAATTCGGTAATGCGCTAATAACTCATTGTTTATTAATTTGTTAATGCGCTAAGAACCCATTGTTTCATAACCCTGGTAATGCGCTAATAACCCATTGTTTCATAATTCGGTAATGCGCTAAATAACCCATTGTTTTATAATTGGCATGCCGCGTTAACCCATTTATTGATTCGGTAATGCGCTAAGAACTCATTGTTTCATTAATCTGGTAATGCGCTAATAACTCATTGTTTA
>NW_027467782.1:55806342-55895472 GCF_004210375.1 Tachypleus tridentatus
CTATTAAGGTTCAGTGGTATCACTATAGAGACTATGTTATGTACTTTTTAGTGGTTGATGGGTTCAGTGGTATCACTATATTAGAATTATACACTATATTAATTGTGTTATTAAGGTTCAGTGGTATCACTATAGAGACTATAATTCTGTACTTACTAGTGGTTATTAAGGTTCAGTGGCATCACTATAGAGACTATAATTATGTACTTTTAGTAGTTTATTAAGGTTCAGTGGTATCACTATAGTGACTATAATTATGTACCCTTACTGAGTGGTTATTAAGGTTCAGTGGTATCACCATATAGTGACTATAATTCAGTGGTACTATACTAGTGGTTAAGTTAAGGTTCAGTAATGGTATCTACCTATAGTGAGCTATAATTATGTACTTACTAATAGTAGTTTATTAAGGTTCAGTGGTATCACTATAGTGACTAGAATTATGTGTACTTGTTAGTGACAATTAAGGTTCAGTGGTATCACTGCTACTCAGAGACTAGAATAATGTACCTTGTTAGTGGACTTTAAGGTTCAAAGTGGTATCACTACTAGTGACTAGGAATTATGTACTGACCATGTGACAATTATTGGTTCAATTCAGTGGTAATCACTATAGTGACTATAATTATGTACCTTACTAGTGGTTGGTTGGGTTCAAAGTGGTATCCACTATAGTATTTAGAATTATGTACTTACTAGTGGTTATTAAGGTTCAGTGGTATCACTATAGTGACTATAATTAATGTACTACTAGTGGTTATTAAGTGTTCAGTGATACATCCACTATGGTATTCTAGTGATTATGTACTTGTTAGTGACTATTGGTTCAGTAGTGTCACTATAGTGACTAGAATTATGTACTTGTTAGTGACTATTAAGGTTCAGTGGTATCACTATAGAGATCTTAGAATTATGTACTTGTTAGTAGGTAGTAATGGTTCAGTGGTATCCCTTGTAGTGACTAGAATTATGTACTTATTAGTGACTATTAAGGTTCAGTGGTACTCACTACAGAGACTATAATTATGTACTTACTAGTGGTTATTAAGGTTCAGTGGTATCACCATAGTGACTAGAATTATGTACCTATTAGTGGTTATTAAGTTTCAGTGGTATCACTATAGTGACTATAATTCTATGTACTTACTAGTGGTTATTAAGGTTCAGTGGTATCACTATAGAGACTATAATTATGCACTTACTAGCGGTGGTTATTAAGGTTCAGTGGTATCACTATAGTGACTATAACTTATGTACCTTTACTGAGTGGTTATTAAGGTTCAGTGGTATCACTCATAGAGACTCATAATTCATGTAACTACTACCAGTGGTTATTAAGGTTCAGTGGTATCACTATAGTGACTAGAATTATGTACCTACTAGTGGTTAT
This sequence comes from Tachypleus tridentatus, assembly GCF_004210375.1. Taxonomy (NCBI): domain Eukaryota; kingdom Metazoa; phylum Arthropoda; class Merostomata; order Xiphosura; family Limulidae; genus Tachypleus; species Tachypleus tridentatus. Next base: position 55,807,733 of record NW_027467782.1, read on the forward strand.
TACCAGGTTCAGTGTATCACTATAGTGACTAGAATTATGTACTTACTAGTAGAGTGGCTATTAAGGTTCAGTGGTATCACCATAGTGACTAGAATTATGTACTTAATTCAGTGGTTACATAGTGTTCAGTGGTATCACCATAGTGACTAGAATTATGTACCTTACATTAGTGGTTATTAAGGTTCAGTGGTATCACTATAGTGACTAGAATTATGTACTTACTAGTGGTTATTAAGGTTCAGTGGGTATCACTATAGTGACTAGAATTACATGTACCTACTAGTGGTTATTAAGGTTCAGTGGTATCACTATAGTGATTATAAGCACCATGTACTTACCAGTGGTTATTAAGGTTCAGTGGTATCACATAAAGTGACTAGAATTATGTACCTACTAGTGGTTATTAAGGTTCAGTGGTATCACTATAGTGACTAGAATTATGTACTTGTTAGTGACTATTAAGATTCAGTGGTATCACTATAGATACCAGAACCATGTACCCTTACTAGTGGTTATTAAGGTTCAGTGGTATCACCAGCAAGGACGTAGAATTCATGCACTTACTTAGTGGTTATTAAGGTTCAGTTGTATCACTATAGTGACTAGAATTATATACTTACTAGTGGTTATTGGGTTCAGCTGTATCACGTTATGTACTTACTATAGTTATTAACACTCAGAAATTATAGTGACTACCACTGTACTTTTAGTGGTTATTAAGTGTTCAGTGGTATCACCAGAGTGACTATAACTTATGTACCTACTAGTGGTTATTAAGGTTCAGTGGTACCGCATCACCATAGAGAGTATACTATAGAAAAATTTACTTAGTGGTTATTAAGGTTCAGTTGTATCACTATAGAGACTATTAATTATCATACTTACTAGTGGTTATTAAGGTTCAGTGGTATCACCATAGTGACTAGTAATTATGTACTTACTAGTGGTTATTAAGGTTCAGTTGTATCACCATAGAGAGTATAATTATGTACTTACTAGTGGTTATTAAGGTTCAGTGGTATCACTATAGAGACTATAATTATGCAAATTTACTAGTGACTATTAAGGTTCAGTGGTATCACTCATAGTGACTAGAATTATGTACTTACTAGTGGTTTTAAGGTTCAGTGGTATCACTATAGTGAGGTAGAATCTATGTACTTACTAGTGGCCATTAATGTTCAGTGGTATCACTATAGAGACTATAATTATGTACTTGTTAGTGACAGTGGTATTAAGGTTCAAAGTGGTATCACTATAGTGACTAGGAATTATGTACTTACTAGTGGTTTTAAGGTTCAGTGGTATCACTATAGTGAGTAGAATCATGTACTTACTAGTGGTTATTAAGGTTCAGTGGTATCACTATAGTGACTAGAATTATGTACTTGTTAGTGACTGGCCAAGGTTCAGTGGTATCACTATAGTGACTATAATTATGTACTTATTAGTGACTATTAAGGTTCAGTGGTATCACTATAGTGACTAGAATTATGTACTTACTAGTGGTTATTAAGGTTCAGTGGTATCACTATAGTGACTAGAATTATGTAATTACTATAGACTGTTATGGTTCAGTGGTGCCTTTACAGAGTTAGTTATTTATATGAAGTATCTGAGTTAGTTTTTTTTACTGTAAATCGTCCCCAAATTATGAAGTCAAGCAACTTACTATTGGTTCGTTTAGATGCTTGGTAACGAATCATTGGTCTGTGAAGCATGTATCTAGATGTATATATATATATCTATGCACCAATAAAACTTAATAACAATTCAATTTGCATGGAAAACCTTCATACTTGTTATAACTCACTAGTCAAATATTCTATGTTAGATTCAATAAAGAAACTTTGCTAGCTATTTTAATAAAGTTAAAATAAATGGCTAATTTCTAACATGGTTCAGAAAGGCTTGTTAAAGACGAGGCAATAAATATCTAACTTGAAATCGAAAACGAGAAAACTACGTCGTCTGCATCTCAGTTTTCGTCATCCTTATATCAGAGACTTATCTCAATGGTAGTTCTGGGCCCTTCTGATAACACTGTAATATTAACATGATAATCCATGTAACGTGGGCGCTATAATTATTGCAGCGTGTCTTCGTGATTTAGTGTTAGCTCTCAAAATTACTATTAGAAGTTATAGAAAAAGGAAATAGAAATGGTTACGTTTGTGAAGAGATCAACGATAGGGCGTCTGGAACTTGGAATAGCTAACGTTTTATTTGTTGCTAAGGGTAAGATAGAACAAGCGCTTTCCTGAAGATAAGGAATATCAGATTTGATGCAACTATGTAAAGTTTAAAACATTTTGATTTAACTACAGCATTTTGCGAATGAGAAACTCCTTGAATGATGTCTTATATGGACATTTTAATGAGCTAACACGTTGGAATATCTAAACTCCGTGACAGTAGTATTATGGAGAAGAACAAACAAGGTCTCCGGATGTCAGCATCAAAACAAGTTTGGCAGTTTCTCACTAGAGGACGTTATTGTTAAGCATTAATGAACAGAGATTTTAACGTGTGAAGAGCGGCAAAACTTGGCTAAAGTTTGTGAAATCAATATATAAGACGTGATGAAGCACTGAGATAACTCCTTACCCTGACTTTGATGTAATGATTAGTTGTGAATAAGGACTTTCTATCTTAAATTGAATCTTAACTCTATCAAACATGTCTGACAAGATATTACAGCATGTTCTAGATCCGGATAAATTTATCGGCCAGCACCAGTTATGATCCAGTGAAACTGACTACAGAAGCAAAAGCGGAAGATAAAAGTTCCAGTCTCAGGAAGGCTGGTTGGGAGTCCTATTTGAGCATCGCTAGGGGGCGTGGCACTGATGAATCCTCTATGATAACTTTGGCACACTGTGAGGGCTATCGGTTTCATGTTTTTCGTCGTAATCAACATGAATATACATAAGATTTCAGTGACAGAGACAAGTGGTCGCTTGGAAATATTATATTTTGTCACTGAAAAGAGTTTCCCTAAGAAAATTGCTGAACGTCGAGTTCTAGGTAAACACCATGATAAAAGTCTTTGCCCACACAAGTCAATGTCTTCTTCCTCATCTGGAGCCTGGATGTTACGGTCTAGTGGCTGCAGGTTCCAAGCAAAAACACCAAACTTATAACCACAAGTGTTCGTGGCAGCGGAAAAGACGACGCCGAGTCGTTGTATGCACTTTTTTCTGTAGAAAGAAATGACATAAATATTTACATGGGATCAAAACAGATGATTTCTTAAAACTTTCTAGAACATTCACACCTATTTATTATTCACTCTAAAAATGATGCCTTCTGTAAGAATGATAGGGAGTGAAATATTTCAAGGCCGTACGTAATAAATAATAAAAAAATAATTAATAAATAATTTCGTCTGTGATGAACAATAAACCATACACACACAAACAAACATAAAGGATGTCGTGTTAGTTTCTGCCACTAATTTAAGGCTTGAGAAAATTTATTTTCAATAAACAAGTCTCACACAATAACTATTATTGTCAAAAACATAAGATCACTGCACTTCATAAAACTATTTACAGTTTACAGTTCTAAAATATATTATTCTACCAAGTTTGTGTCAGAAACTAACAGTAATGAATACTTCATATTTATACTAAGAACCGTCTGCCAAGTTTGTGTTAGAACTAACAGTAATGAATACTTCATATTTATACTAAGGACTGTCTACCAACTTTGTGTTAGAACTAACAGTAATGAATACTTCATATTTATACTAAGGACTGTCTACCACGTTTGTGTTAGAACTAACAGTAATGAATACTTCATATTTATACTAAGGACTGTCTACCAACTTTGTGTTAGAACTAACAGTAATGGATACTTCATATTTATACTAAAGACTGTCTACCAAGTTTGTGTTAGAACTAACAGTAATGGATACTTCATATTTATACTAAGAACTGTCTACCAAGTTTGTGTTAGAACTAACAGTAATGGATACTTCATATTTATACTAAGGATTGTCTACCAAGTTTGTGTTAGAACTAACAGTAATGAATACTTCATATTTATACTAAGGACTGTCCACCAAGTTTGTGTTAGAACTAACAGTAATGAATACTTCATATTTATACTATGAACTGTCTACCAAGTTACAGATTGGAAAGTTTACCATATGCTTTATTCTGGTTGTTTTGATAGGTGCATGACTTAGACTGTGTGTACTGCTGGTTGATTTTCCTGTCTCAGGCCAGTAGACCTAAGATTATTAGGGAGTACCTTGAGTGGATCTTCATGGTTCTATCTTAGGCCAGTAGTTCTAAGTTACTGTGAAGGATCTTATGTGAACCTCGAAGGTGTCTTTCTACTATAAGATTTGTTTTTCTGTTTTCAAACTGAAGAACTGACACAACGCGAACAAAGTAATAATAAATTGATAAACTGACAATAATGAGGACATTTTCTGTTTCAATTTTTAATAGTATTCAACTAACGTATAATAACCGCATCTAGATATTAAAATAGTTAGCAAATTATTCACGACTAACTGCCTTACAAAAGTCTGCTCATTGTGACAGCATAATTGATAATGTTTTTGGACGTAACTTCACCGAAAGAGGGAGCTGTTTGAAAAAGGATGTATTTTCTTCAAAAATAAATATATATTTATTTAACTGCAGAGGCTTGAATCTTTAGTTGTTTTCTTGTGTACCTACACATATTGGCCCGACATGGCCAAGTGGTGAGGGCGCTCGACTCACAATCTGAGGGTTGTTGGTTCGAATCCTTATCATACCAAAAATCCTCTCTCTTTCAGCCGCAGAGGTGTTATAATGTGACAGTAAATCCCACTATTCGTTGATAAAAGACTAGCCCAAGAGTTAGCGGTGGGTGATAAATGACTAGCAACCCTCACTGTAGTCTTAAGAAGCGCACGTATGCACAACTTACCAGAAACAGCCGTGTTATCTTCTGGAGGAGTAACCCGGATGATGTCCGGATGTACAACATCGTGAGTGTCGTCTATCACATCTGCAGAAATATCTAGAAAAGAGACACTGTGGTTTCGAGAGTATTCGATAACAAATGGTAAAGAGAAGTAGGCCTAGGAGAAACGTGGTGCATCTCACTTAAAAATGAATAACGTTTGATACATAACATTTAGAGTAGGTTGACATAAATAAAGAAAAGTGCTTGTTTGAAATGACGAATATCACAAAGTGTATAAATTTCTCCTTAAAACAGAGAGATCTGTGTCGTAGAGTACAATTTATAAACCAAAATACCAACATGAAACACTGTTGTTTTTTTATCCAATTAAAACTCACTTTTACATTTTAAAACATATGATAAACGTAGTCTTCGTCTAGCAAAAACTGAAAACAACAACTAATATTTCCCTAGATACAAGCCCATCTCAATAACTCAGCGATTTAATGGTTATGTCTGATGACTTATATCGCTAAAAAACCACATTGCGATACCTGTAGTGAGCACAGGACAAATCGTCCATTGGGGGTATCTTTGCGTTTAACAATAAAACAATCCTGATTATGAAACAACATTGATAAAATATATTTATTAGACCTTGAATTATGTTCGTTGAACATTATTTGTACATGCAAACACCAAACTTACACGTTTATAACAGATCTTTAATCAGATCGTTGTATGATTATCATATTATACCTTTCTCGTTAGGCTTAGAGACCACGTTATGGGAGTAACTATTCCACAGTTTTTCTGACTTTGGTTGTAGCGTATCCGGAAGATAAGGCTGCGGTGACGTCACAGGTGCCGGAATCTCTGTAAAATAGAAGAGAAGAATTATGCAAAAGCGTAAATAAAAGAAAGGAAGTTTTTTTATTTCAGAACAATTTCTCAGTTTCATCGATATCGATTGTTTGGGCATACTAGAGTCACTCAAGTCTCACGCTTTGTGATTTACATTACTGATTTGAATTTCGCGCAAAGCTACACGAGGGCTATCTGCGCTAGTCTTCCATAATTTTACAGTGTCAGACTAGTGTAACCCAACTCTTGAGCTACTCTTTTACCAACGGATATTGGGATTGACCGTCACATTATAAAGCCACCTCGGCTTTGGTGTGACGGGGATTCGAATTCGTGACTCTCGGCTTACGAGTCGAGTGCCTTAACCACCTGGCCAGGCCGAGCATCTAACGTTATTGAAATAATCTATTCAATTATTTTGTTCTATAACCAGATTTCTAATCTTGGGTAAGACGACAGTCGACAGGTTCAGCGATGAAAACAATGTTTTAGGTCCTAAAGGTTTTTTATTCTGCTCTTAAAATACAAATTGTATCTTAGTACGATTGACTCTCTGCTTAAAACAAGTAAAACTCATTCAAGTTATTGAAAAATTCCGTTCATAATTTGGTTTATAATCTGTCTGCTATAACGTTTCGTTTGAAATGAAATGAAGCCTAAGTTAATCTCCGAAGATTACAGGCGAATTTCTTTGATTGAGAAGCTAAGAGAAAGCGATTTTCTCACCAGTTAACGTAAAGTTTACAACAGCAACTTCTGACCATGTTTAACAATACAACTTAGAAACTTGAAAACCAATGGTATGATAGCATTCGACTCTTAACAAAATCAAAACGGTAGTTAGATGTTTGAACTGACAGGAGAAACGTGGTTACTCATTATAAATTATTCTTTCTGATAACCGGGTACGTGAAGAAACATAAATAATCATTTTGAGGTGTGATATTTTCATGTTAAGCTGTTTTCTTAAAAGTATAATACATTGGGGAATTATTTCATAAAGCAGACCGGGCATGGCAAAACGTTTTTCGTGACCGGACCGTGGAATCGAGGGACCATGACCCGTTCTCAATATTTGAAGAAGGTGTACTATATGAACAAAGTGAAAATGCGTATCATACGATAAGACAAAAAGTTCCCCAAGCTTTGTTAATTGGTGGTATTAACTAGTTGTCTTCTCAATTGAAAATGTCAGAAATGTAATGCCCAGATAGCCCTTAAAGTAGACGTGTTCGTCGTTTCCATAAGTTAGCTAAACAGTGTATGGATTGTGGTAGTAACAAGAATAAAAGGAAATTAAAGTTAGCACTTTTCTTGAAATTAAAATAAAAGAAATAATCAAAATTTTTATTGTTGTTTTTTAATTTCTTGCAAACTTACACGAGGCCTATCTGCGTAAGCAGTCTATAATTTAGTAGTGTAAGACTATAGGGAAGGCAGCTTAGCTAGTCATCACCACCCACCATCAACTCTTGGGCTACTCTTTTACCAACGAATAGTGGGATTGACCGTGACGTCATAACACATCCACGGTTATAAGGGTCGAGCACGTTTGGTGTGATGGGAATTCGAAACCTTCGACTCTCAGAGAACTTTAAACCTGCTTTAACACCAAGTTTTAGGTAGCGAATAACAACTTATTTTGGATAGTGTAATTTAGGTCGATCTTATCACGAAGTCCTCAGAGAGAGAGAAATTGGTGTTTCAATGCTTTACCAGCTTTCACCATTTAAATTATTAATTTTAATGGCCTTGGGAGGCCTTTAACCCCTTCCATGACTTCTTATGTTGACTTGGTAAGCCTTACCTTGGAGATTGAAACGTTTCGAATTACCCAAGGTTAGTGACTCGTTATTGTATCCAAAACGAACATTAAATTATTTTTAATTCCAATTCTAACTTGAAGAATAAAGGGAAAGTGCTCATGTTGGAAAATTTCTCATTGTGTAGTACATTTATTTGAACTACGGGGATAAATGTAGTACATTTATTTGCATACTACGTATTTTCTTTGTATAAAGTAATATTTTAATACAATTTCACTAAATAACTGTTACAATAAGGGACTGCTGTTCTGATAAGTAAAGTGTATTATCACCAACCAATCAGTTTTCTTCTAATGTCTGATCAGTTAAGCCTATTATGACCAACCAATCAGCTTTCTTCTAATATCTGATCAGTTAAGCCTATCACCACCAACCAACCAGGTTTATTCTAATTCTATCAACGTCTTTTGCTGGAGAAACGTAATGATAAACAATTCTGATGAAACATTGTAGAATGGACGACAACTGCCTGTTGTGGAGACACAAGTGTAGAGGAAGACATTTCCATTTTACAAAGTTTCATCATGAATACTCTGCCTAAACAATCTGTCAAAGAATGAAAAATTATATTTATGATCACACATTCCTATTAGACATCTTGTGTTTTGAAACACTAATCTTGATTCGGTTCCTTAGGGTTTTCCGAGAATAAGAATGTATAAGATATTTCAACCACACTATGTGCATTATAGATATACTATAACAAACTTTATTGTAACAGATGAGTTGTATAAATAGTATACTTACCACACTATGTCCATTACAGATTTACTATAACAAACTTTATTGTAACAGATGAGTTGTATAAATAGTATACTTACCACACTATGTCCATTACAGATTTACTATAACAAACTTTATTGTAACAGATGACTTGTATAAATAGTATACTTACCACACTATGTCCATTACAGATTTACTATAACAAACTTTATTGTAACAGATGACTTGTATAAATAGTATACTTACCACACTATGTCCATTACAGATTTACTATTACAAACTTTATTGTAACAGATGACTTGTATAAATAGTATACTTACCACACTATGTCCATTACAGATTTACTATAACAAACTTTATTGTAACAGATGACTTGTATAAATAGTATACTTACCACACTATGTCCATTACAGATTTACTATTACAAACTTTATTGTAACAGATGACTTGTATAAATAGTATACTTACCACACTATGTCCATTACAGATTTACTATAACAAACTTTATTGTAACAGATGACTTGTATAAATAGTATAGTTACCACACTATGTCCATTACAGATTTACTATAACAAACTTTATTGTAACAGATGACTTGTATAAATAGTATACTTACCACACTATGTCCATTACAGATTTACTATAACAAACTTTATTGTAACAGATGACTTGTATAAATAGTATACTTACCACACTATGTCCATTACAGATTTACTATAACAAACTTTATTGTAACAGATGACTTGTATAAATAGTATACTTACCACACTATGTCCATTACAGATTTACTATTACAAACTTTATTGTAACAGATGACTTGTATAAATAGTATACTTACCACACTATGTCCATTACAGATTTACTATAACAAACTTTATTGTAACAGATGACTTGTATAAATAGTATAGTTACCACACTATGTCCATTACAGATTTACTATAACAAACTTTATTGTAACAGATGACTTGTATAAATAGTATACTTACCACACTATGTCCATTACAGATTTACTATAACAAACTTTATTGTAACAGATGACTTGTATAAATAGTATACTTACCACACTATGTCCATTACAGATTTACTATTACAAACTTTATTGTAACAGATGACTTGTATAAATAGTATACTTACCACACTATGTCCATTACAGATTTACTATAACAAACTTTATTGTAACAGATGACTTGTATAAATAGTATAGTTACCACACTATGTCCATTACAGATTTACTATAACAAACTTTATTGTAACAGATGACTTGTATAAATAGTATACTTACCACACTATGTCCATTACAGATTTACTATAACAAACTTTATTGTAACAGATGACTTGTATAAATAGTATACTTACCACACTATGCCCATTACAGATTTACTATAACAAACTTTATTGTAACAGATGACTTGTAAAAATAGTATACTTACCACACTATGTCCATTACAGATTTACTATAACAAACTTTATTGTAACAGATGACTTGTATAAATAGTATACTTACTACACTATGCCCATTACAGATTTACTATAACAAACTTTATTGTAACAGATGACTTGTATAGAGAGTATACTTACCACACTATGTTCATTACAGATTTACTATAACAAACTTTATTGTAACAGATGACTTGTATAAATAGTATACTTACCACACTATGTCCATTACAGATTTACTATAACAAACTTTATTGTAACAGATGAGTTGTATAAATAGTATACTTACCACACTATGTCCATTACAGATTTACTATAACAAACTTTATTGTAACAGATGACTTGTATAAATAGTATAGTTACCACACTATGTCCATTACAGATTTACTATAACAAACTTTATTGTAACAGATGACTTGTATAAATAGTATACTTACCACACTATGCCCATTACAGATTTACTATAACAAACTTTATTGTAACAGATGACTTGTATAAATAGTATACTTACCACACTATGCCCATTACAGATTTACTATAACAAACTTTATTGTAACAGATGACTTGTAAAAAATAGTATACTTACCACACTATGTCCATTACAGATTTACTATAACAAACTTTATTGTAACAGATGACTTGTATAAATAGTATACTTACTACACTATGCCCATTACAGATTTACTATAACAAACTTTATTGTAACAGATGACTTGTATAGAGAGTATACTTACCACACTATGTTCATTACAGATTTACTATAACAAACTTTATTGTAACAGATGAGTTGTATAAATAGTATACTTACCACACTATGTCCATTACAGATTTACTATAACAAACTTTATTGTAACAGATGAGTTGTATAAATAGTATACTTACCACACTATGTCCATTACAGATTTACTATAACAAACTTTATTGTAACAGATGACTTGTATAAATAGTATACTTACCACACTATGTTCATTACAGATTTACTATAACAAACTTTATTGTAACAGATGACTTGTATAAATAGTATACTTACAACACTATGTCTTTTCTTTTTTACTCAAAACAGTCTGATGAGCTCAGATATTGGGCGAAACGTTTTGTCGGCGTTGTTTATGGTTGATATATAGTGAAAAAGTTGTGCTGTTAACTTGATTTTATCACAAATTTTAGACCAATTGGTTTCTAAGCTTCGCCAGCTTTCAACGTTTGTAACTGTAACTTTTAAGGTATTATACTGCATACACGATAACTGTTTGGTTGGTTGTTTTAAATTTTGCGCAATACTACACGGGGGCTAGCTGCGTTAGCTATCCCTAATTTTGAAGTGTAAGACTAGAGGGAAGGCAGCTAGTCATCACCACCCACTGCCAACTTTTGTGCTACTCTTTTGCCAACGAATAGTGGGATTGACCGTCACATTATAACGCCACCATGGCTGAAAGGGCGAGCACATTTGGTGCGAAGGGGATTCAAACCCACGACCCTCGGATTACGAGTCGAGTGCCTTATCCACTTGGCCATGCCGGGCCACATTTACTCTGTTAAGACATCTACGTGTCCCCCTGGTGGCTCAGACTAAGTCTGAGGACGTGAAACGTTACAAACAGGGTTTTGATTCTTGAGGTGTGCACAGCATAGATGATTCATTGAGTGGAGCTTGTGCTTAATAATAAACAAATAAACAACATAGATAACCGCATTTGTGAAACCAAGGGGAACGAGTTTATAAAACTCGCATGTAGACCAGTTTGACCATGAAGAAGGTAACGTAAGCATATGTAAAGTGTTTTGTGATGACGTCATGACCACTCTATATGGTTCTTATGGCGTGTAAAAGCAGTGTTTGGTTTAGAGTTTCAGAACATTGTTCCTATTGGTCTTGTGAATGAAGTAACCTGAACAACTGATAAACTTTTGAGACAGATTCACATACATCAAACCTTAGAAATTTCACGTCTTAATGCCATCATCGGCTCCAGTTCTCTATTTCAAATTAACCGCTTCTTAGCCGTGTAGGTTACATTGTGGTTCACTTTCACTGAGCGAAGAATTGAGAAGGTTAAGAAGACAGAATGCCACTAAAATCACTAAGATCTAACATTCGAACTAGTGATAAAAAAAATTGCCCGAGGCTCACTGACAACCCAATGATAGGATGTTGTCCGCGACGTTGTTTGTCGTGTTCGTCTATAAAAGTATTATAATATTACAAAGTATTTACCATTATTATTTTATAACGTTTTAGTCGCCAGGTTCTCACAGCCACCGTACGACATAATCTGTACAATTATTGTACGTTATTAGACCTCGAAACTGTCTTGTAATTTAACTCAATTTTAAATCTTTAGTTGCTATTATGTGTGTAACTAGCTAAGACGAACCTCGAAACTTCTTGTAACTTTTCCATTTGACGTGTACGTCTGTCCCATTTTTGTGTCCCCTGTATTTTCTGTCAGAACTTACTAATTCTCAAGATACTCACAGATGTAAAAATGTTGTTTATTTAAGAATTGTTATAATTAATTACACTTCACTAAATGAAAGTAATTATTAAGCCTTTTAATGACTTCCATAGACAGCAGCTACTTGAAGTGTTTTCCTTTGAGGACGTCACAGTCTTTTTGCTGAGATCTTCTCTCGTGGCCTTGCTTTAAGGGCAATTGCATCTTTCTTAATCCTAAAATATTCTATCGTCAGATGGCGTTGCTTTGACCTATTTATGGGTTGATTTACATCAAGTTTCATTGTTTGTATTGATATTAGCCTAAATATACTTACGTTTTCACAAGTTTTTTCTTCGCTTGTTTTTAATGCTGTGTTTCAATACACATTGGAAAGTTATATTGAAATCCAAGTTCTAAATACAATAAGTTTCAAAGTGTAATATGTTTCAATACACATTGGAAAGTTGTATTGAAATCCAAGATCTAAATACAATAAGTTTCAAAGTGTAATATGTTTCAATATACATAGGAAAGTTGTATTGAAAACCAAGATCTAAATACAATAAGTTTCAAACTGTAATATGTTTCAATACACATAGGAAAGTTGTATTGAAAACCAAGATCAAAATACAATAAGTTTCAAACTGTAATATGTTTCAATACACATAGGAAAGTTGTATTGAAAACCAAGATCTAAATACAATAAGTTTCAAACTGTAATATGTTTCAATACACATAGGAAAGTTGTATTGAACTCCAAGATCTAAATACAATAAGTTTCAAAGTGTAATATGTTTCAATACACATTGGAAAGTTGTATTGAAAACCAAGATCTAAATACAATAAGTTTCAAACTGTAATATGTTTCAATATACATAGGAAAGTTGTATTGAAAACCAAGATCTAAATACAATAAGTTTCAAACTGTAATATGTTTCAATACACATAGGAAAGTTGTATTGAAAACCAAGATCAAAATACAATAAGTTTCAAACTGTAATATGTTTCAATACACATAGGAAAGTTGTATTGAAAACCAAGATCTAAATACAATAAGTTTCAAACTGTAATATGTTTCAATACACATAGGAAAGTTGTATTGAAATCCAAGTTCTAAATACAATAAGTTTCAAACTGTAATATGTTTCAATACACATAGGAAAGTTGTATTGAAAACCAAGATCTAAATACAATAAGTTTCAAACTGCAATATGTTTCAATACACATTGGAAAGTTGTATTGAAAACCAAGATCTAAATACAATAAGTTTCAAACTATAATATTTATTGATTGTCTATTATAATTATTGGCTTGTAATTTCTGTTTCACCCTGTATTTAAGCTTTTTAAAGAACAACACAATTCTGTAAGAAAGCTGACTACAAGGGGTAATGATACTATTGTTAACACTAGAATTACGATTCTCAAATTATTTCCAGTTATTAATAATACTTATAGGAGTAGATACTACGTTTGAAACTGTGTAACTTCAGTGAAACTAGATGACAATACTGTTTTGGTTTTATAATGTAGTAAGGAAAAACAATGAATTCAAACGTTTTACTATATTTACAGACATTACCAGAACTTGTGACTTAGTAATTACATATATATTGTTGTAAAAGTAAACACTGTACCGTATTGCAACGTCCTAATGACCTATGAGAAGATATTTAAAATAACATTTCGATTAACAATTCGAACCTTCCATACATCGGCAGTGCTGCCTGCCTACTTGTTTACCCATTGTTCAGTTTAGTATATAATCATTAGCTCTGTAGTTTGATATATTAAATACCCACTGTATGGTTTAGAAACTAATCCATACATATGTTATTCATTATTGATTGTACACTAAACATGCTATTACCAAACGTATTGTTTATAACGTTATTGTCAGTTCCCCGCTGGTACAGCGGTAAGTCTACGGATTTACAATGCTAAAATCAGGGGTTCGATTTCCCTCGTTGGATTCAGTTGAAAGCCCGACGTGGCTTTGTTCTAAGAAAACACGCATACGTTATTATTAATGGTAAATCTTAAGACAAAACGTACATAATAATATGTATTACTCACCGTACAGTTTAATAGTGCCATCTGCAAATCCGAGAGAATTCTTAGCTGAACAACGGTAAGTTCCAAGGTCATCAGGTTGAAGGTTTCGAATTTGTAGCTTCATGTGAGTCTTATAAGGTCCGCTAGGTGTCTCGCTGGTATTGTATTTTGTGTTGGAGATGACGATGTAGACGTCTTTTTCTCTGATCCAATACGCTACAGACTTAGGATGTGATTCTAAGTTACAGTCAAGGGTGACGTCAGATCCGATCGCAGCGCCGACTACTTGGTTTGGAACCGCGATTGTTGGCTGGACTGGAATATAAACAGTCAAAATTACGTCATGCAAAATGATATATTTTTATTTTATGAGATTAATTACGGCTGTCGTTAAATGGATTAATATTTTTGTAGAACATTTTAAAATTCTCTGTCTTACGAAGGAAGTTGTTGAATACAGTATTAATTTATCTTCCACCACATCACTACCTTAAATTCAAAGTGGTTTCCCCCAGTTGAACAAACGCACGGGTAATGAAATATCTTTTCTTCCCAAGTCTTCACTTCATACATCTGACCTTTTATATAGAAAATAGTTGTTCTAAAAGAAAAAAAAAAAAACTTTGTCTGTTGCTGCTGAAGGCACAAGAAATTACTCGAGAGAAAAAAAGTTCTACCTTCTAAATGTAAAAACGTGTCTTTATATGATAAGTGGAAGGAAGAAGACAGCTTAGGCTTAATGTCGTTAATGAATAAAGTTTTTATTCGCAATTACGAGTACAGAAAAATACACTTCACAGCCTCGTTCTTTGTAGCAACTCTATATACAGTAAGCTTTGATGTCAACTGCAGTTTCACTTTAACACGCTTGTTTATAGCCGTTATAAAATTAAAATGTTACCATTTTAGTTTACCCTTGTAAAATATTTAAAATTGTCATCAGCTGTTCGAACGTTCTAGTAGTCTTAGAACGACAAGGACGTCTAAATGTTAGAACTTATTTATTACAGTTCGAATAGTAGGGAAAGTAGTTTCAAAGGAGCAAACATGCACGACCTTAAACCGCCACAAGACATGGGCAGAGACGGTTAATTTCACCGTTTCCTCGGGGAATCACCACAACATACGTGCTCTCCTGCACAACACAGTAAACAACACCGTTGAGATTAAAACTAGGTCCTCAAAACTATTAGATTTCGTCACGTTTGGTTAAACATAAAGCTACAAAATGGGCTGTTCGTACTCTGCCCACCAGGGTATTGGGACTCGAATTGTTTTCATTTTACGATATATATATATATATTCCTTCGCCTCTGATGTACACTCCGAGACATTTCGCACACCGGGCGAGAAGTGAACTAAGAAAATAGTTCCTCAGCACTTTATGGACAGGCAGACACCTTTTAACAATGCTACCACATTCTTTGAAGCATGTTTGTTTGTTTATTTTAAACTTCGCGCAAAGCTACAAGAGGGCTATCTGCGCTAGCCGTCCCTAATTTAGCAGTGTAAGACTAGAGGGAAAGCAACTAGTCATCACCACCCACCGCCAACTCTTGGGCTACTCTTTTACCAACGAATAGTGGGATTGACCGTCACATTATAACGCCCCACGGCTGAAAGGGCGAACATGTTTGGTGCGACAGGGATTCGAACCCGCGACCCTCGGATCACGAGTCGAACACGCTTGGCCGTGCCGGGCCCTCTTTGAAGCAAGGTGTAGTCTAGTGTCATCAAGGGATGGCAGTATTATCTTATCCAAGACTTTATAATAAAGCTTCAAAGTTAAGATAATAACTACATGAAAAGTGTCATATAAAGTAGTTGATAAAAGTTTTGTTCAGAAGAATCTGAAATTTTTATGAATTAAATGAGTAAAACTTTAGAATGTTTCGTTTGTTACTAAACATGCTGCTCTAGACTTTATATTGTAGTGGTTCGTAATCTACATCAGGAGCACTTCGTATTTTACACTAATAGCATTTCACAGTACACACTAGTAGCGGTTCATACTCTAAACCATTAGCCCTTCATAATCTACACCGGTCAATCTAAAGAATGAGTAACAAGATGTACATTTTGGAGATACAGGTAAAAGTTTTATCTGTTTTATACTTACTGAAAGCTGATAGATAATAAGAAAATCATTTTCGCTGAGAAAGTTAGGTTACAACTTCGTGTAAGTCAATAAGCAGAGGTTCGTTCTAGCTCAAAACGGCTGAAAATGTTTGAAGAAAATGCCTGCTATTTGTAGCATCAAAGTAAGATGAGAAGATGAGATTTAGGTAATAAAAAATATTCTCATAATCACCAGCCAAGCGATGGTTATTGAACCCAACTTTCTAGTTAATAAAGTAAACTTTAGTTCACTTATTGCCGGAACTATACGCCTTTTGTGCCAAAGAAGCCTCATATATTAAGGGCTACGTTCAAGCAAGTTGTGTCATTGGTTATTACTGAAATGAATTTTTCCGAGGTAACTCTTTCCATGCTTGCTGTGTTTGTTTGTAGCAAGTTGATGAATGAGGCACTACAGTGTTAAGCATGTCGGTTACACACGAGATTCTGTTTGATGTTACATTTTCAAAGCGAGCCGTACTGAGTGACCAGGTATTATTATTTGAAAACCTCGTGCGTGAAAACACACTTATAATTTAAACACAGTTATAATTGAATCATACAACACAAGCCTAACGTTACGTACAGTATAGCATAACGAAGTTATTGATCCATTTAAGGGTTCTTCATGAAACCATGGACGTCAAAATTTTCTGAAGTGAATTACTGGTGATAATAGTGAATTACATGTCGGTGGGGGGTGTAGGTGGGATGACATGCAACAAAGTACGTTGTGTCTCAGCTAAACGAACTACAAACGGAGTAAAATTGCTATGTCTTAAAGTAAACAGGACAAGTATGGCGTAATAACTATGTTGGACATTAAAATCTGAAGTGATTACGAAAGGCAAATAACAAGGAATTGAGTGCAACATCTGTTGTTTTCCTGATTATGTCTGAACTGGATCTTCACGAGGAGATAAGTAGATAGTTTTTTAATCAACGGATCAGATATTATCTGCCACAAAACTGAACATAATCAGGCTCAAACGTTAACAGTATTGATAACATTAGTAAACACGGATCACGTGACTTTTAAAGGAGAACGGGATGATCATGTGATTATTTATACATTTAGGTTATTACTAAGACAATTAGCTTACTGACGCATGCTCATTATTATAATTATCACTGACGGTTACCATAACTACCTAAAGTCTGCTCCAATTACAATCCGCATATTAACATGAGGTTATTAATATAATTACTTCGAGAATACTCCTAATAAAGGATCTTTATCAACATTAGGTGATTATTATAAGTAACAGCAAGCCGGCTCTAGAACAATCCATTTACTAACAAGTGTTGATTATCGTAAGTACCTACAGACCTGTCCCAGAACAATCCGTTAAGTAACAGGTGTTGATTATTGCAAATATCTAAAGACCAGTCCCAGAAGAATCCGTTAAGTAACAGGTGTTGATTATTGTAAATATCTAAAGACCTGTCCCAGAACAATCCGTTAAGTAACAGGTGCTGATTATTGTAAATATCTAAAGACCGGTCCCAGAACAATCCGTTAAGTAACAGGTGTTGATTATTGTAAATATCTAAAGACCGGTCCCAGAACAATCCGTTAAGTAACAGGTGTTGATTATTGTAAATATCTAAAGACCTGTCCCAGAACAATCCGTTAAGTAACAGGTGTTGATTATTGTAAATATCTAAAGACCTGTCCCAGAACAATCCGTTAACTAACAGGTGTTGATTATTGTAAATACTTACATGCCACCCCCAGAACTATTCTTTTGCTTACAGACGGCTGAACTCCGTTTGATGCAATGCACAAGTATGCTCCGATGTGATGCCTGTTAACTTTTAAAATACTCAGGTTCGATCCCACCACCGATGGTACTGAAAGAGACCAAACACAGTTCAGATGTAGTTTTGTCATTTATGGCGTTTAAATAAGGAGAAATGCCATATTTATAAAACAAAACTGGGGTTAATTGTATTTAAGTTGAAGATGAAAAGAAAACTGAAGCAGTATAAAAGAAATACTTGAATCTGTTTTGATATTTATAAGGAAAAAATTACTAGATAGCAATTTACCTTTTTTGCTTCCAATAGATATTGGAAGACTGTCTTCTCTTCTCCATGTAATAGTTGGTTCCGGCGAGCCTGTGGCAACACATTTCAATGTTACCTCTTCGTTTTCTTTGACCTCTAGGTCAGTGCTGGTATTTCCTTCATCTATCCTAGGTGGAACTGAACGTTAAAAAATAACAAATTTAACGAGTATCCTCTGCTTTTGACGTAATTTTTTTTGACATCTCAAATGGTATTCCTACAAAAACACATTAGCACATCTGAAATGACATAAAAACGTAACTCTATAGATTGCTGTTGTTTATTTAGTTTTAAGTTAGAGTGAAAAAATGGTGTTTCTGATTTATCTTAAATCGAGTGTAACCGTTTTAATGTAACGTGTAGGTTACTTTAAAACGTTTTAAGCTATCAATCCACTAATAGATATGATATAAAGTTAATATAAATGTCTAATATAAAGCGCATAGTTAAACATACAACTCGCTCTCTATGCGTATACATGTAGTACAATAACTTATGTGGCAGGACAGGGCAGAGTTATTAGATAACAGCGAAGTAGATGGGTGAGTTCAAGGTTCGAGATATGATGGTGTTTAACACGCTCCGCGTTATAGAAGTCATAGTTAATTCAAAATTTTGAATCCTGGAGGCCGTTTAGAGGTTATTTAACCCACGTGCTTATCAGCTTGATAATTCCTATTCTGGAGAAACTAAATATGTTAAACAATGTCGTAGTTAATACATGAGCATGTTAGGAGTTGTAGGAGTTATAGCATTAATGTGTCAGTGACGAATGTTTTATTAGTAACCAACTTTTGTGTTTCGTGGTTTTTAAAATGACAACCATTTCTCTAATTTGTGTTTTTGTTCTTGAAGAGGTTTCTTTAAAATACTTGGTTTTTATTGACCATATTACGTGTGTTTATAGCAAAGCCACATCGGGCTATCTGCTGAGCCCACCGAGGGGAATCGAACCCCTAATTTTGTCGTTGTAAATCCGTAGACTTACTGCTGTATTACAGGAGTGTAACAATATTACGTTCTGAATGTTTAATAAATGAATATATATACTTTTATTACTCCTCATTTTGTAACAAGTTCCACTGAAAATCAACTCTGAGCATGGAGATACATTCTATCTCTTTACATCTGGCGCTAGGTGCGCTGCCCGCAAAAATATGTTACGAAAATACAACAGGACATTACCTCGTGGGTCGAACAACTGAGAGGATACATTAACACATAATTTGTTATACTGCTGTATTTTTTCTATTACACAAGTTTAGTAAAATAAAAATTGATCAAATTTAACCTTATCTAGAATGTTCATTTAATAAAACATGTTTCCTTTAACTTGCAGAAGTTTTTCTGGCAGTTGTACTTCTGATGCGCCATTATGTTTCAAGTTTATCTGCAGCATACCGAACATTTTAAGACAATTTGGATTTGTTTGTTTGTTTTGAATATTCACACAAACCTACACAAGAGCTATCTGCGCTAGCCGTCCCTGATTTAGCAGTGTGAGGCTAGAGAGAAGGTAGCTAGTCATCACTACCCA
The DNA here is from genome assembly GCF_004210375.1 of Tachypleus tridentatus. NCBI lineage: Eukaryota > Metazoa > Arthropoda > Merostomata > Xiphosura > Limulidae > Tachypleus > Tachypleus tridentatus. Next base: position 55,827,711 of record NW_027467782.1, read on the forward strand.
CCGCCAACTCTTGGGCTACTCTTTTACCAATGAATAGTAGGGCTGACCGTCACTTTATAACGCCCCCACGGCTGAAAGAGCAAGCATGTTTGGTGTGAGCGGGATTCAAACCTGCGACCCTCAGATTACGAGTCAAGGGCCTTGACCACCTGGCCATGCAGGGTCTAGACAACTTGGAAGTGGAAGTTGATCTGTTACTTTTGGAGTTGTAGATGAAACTGTTAACTTACTTTTTTTTATAAAAAGGGCGTTAGTAAAGAAAGTATACTGTATCACAACTCTTATTGGCTCAACAGAAGACTTATAACGCAAAAAATCTGGTTTCGATACCCGTAGTGAGCACGTGACGAGTAACTCATTGTGCAGTTTTGCGATTAACAACAAACAGCATCTCTGTGTAAATATATTTCAAGAAAACCACAAATACTGTAGCACAAGGATGAATGATTTAATTGGACATCTACCAATAAACTTCAATGTTAGTGGTCCTCTTCTACCTTCTAAGCTTCTGTTGTACAGTACAGAAGATTCTGTAGATGTCGAATAGCTATGTGCGACTGTGTATGAGCCCTTGCATTACGTTCTCTCGAATGCAATGACATGCACGTGGAATTAAAAGACAGTCTTAGCGTGACAACTTAATGCCAGTGTAATGACATTCTGCAAACCCGATCTCTCTACACCTATTGATCTCAGGAGAGGAAATTTATATCGAAGATATGATTAAACTCCTTTTCCTAACAAAGGAGATGCAGGGACTAGTGACTGTGTCAACTAGACGAAGAACGAAGAGTTGTGGAGCGAGAAATAAGATCACATACTGTTACGCTTTAATTATAGCATCGGATTTCGGTGACTTTTTCGTTGCTTCTTAGCACAGTTGATGGGTTGGTAAGGAAAACATTAGATAATACAGATTACGTTTGTAGAATATGTGCATAACATACAGCCACAAAAAGTAAGTCTTTCGTGTTAACTTGTATACACAGTAGTATATAAATTATAACTAATCCATGTAGTTCCAATTAACACGTTTGAATAAATTGATATTTCAATAAGTAACTTGTTGCTTGCCAGAGGGCGGTGTTATCGTTGGTTTGTTTTTGAATTTCGCGTAAAGCTAGCTATCCACTGTAGCCGTCCCTAATTTAGCAGTGTGAGACTAGAGGGAAGGCAGCTAGTCATCACCACTCACCGCCAACTCTTGGGCTACTCTTTTATCAACGGAAAGTGGGATTGCTCTTCACATTATAACGCCTCCACGGCTGAAAGGGCGAGCATGTTTGTTGCGACGGGGATTCGAATCGCGACCTTCGGATTACGAGTCGAACGTCTTAAGCCATCTGGCCATGCCAAGCCCAGGGCGGTGTTATCGTTGGTTTGTTTTGTTGAGTTTCGCGCAAAGCTGTTCGAGGTGACATCGGCACTGGCCGTTGGTAATTTTGGAATGGTGTACTGGAGAAAGGACACCTCAGGGAAGTGAGTACTATACAAGAGTAACAATAGTTATCGTGTGTGTGTGTTTCAGGGTTCAATATTTACCTTCCAAATTAAGGAGGTCTAGTGAAAATAGCAATCTAATAGATGTGCGCGAAATCTAAAAGAAAGAAAACCTGAAAGAAACAATACCCAACCTTACGAAAATAAGAAAGAAAACCTGAAGGAAACAATATCAACCTTACGAAAATAAGAAAGAAAACATGAAGGAAACAATATCCAACCTTACGAAAATAAGATATAAAAACTGAAGGAAAAATATCCAACCTTACGAAAATAAGAAAGAAAACCTGAAGGAAACAATATCAACCTTACGAAAATAAGAAAGAAAAACTGAAGGAAACAATACCCAACCTTACGAAAATAAGAAAGAAAAACTGAAGGAAACAATATCAAACCTTACGAAAATAAGAAAGAAAACCTGAAGGAAACAATACCCAACCTTACGAAAATAAGAAAGAAAAACTGAAGGAAACAATATCCAACCTTACGAAAATAAGATATAAAAACTGAAGGAAACAATACCCAACCTTACGAAAATAAGAAAGAAAAAGTGAAGGAAACAATATCCAACCTTACGAAAATAAGAAAGAAAACCTGAAGGAAACAATACCCAACCTTACGAAAATAAGAAAGAAAAACTGAAGGAAACAGTATCCAACCTTACGAAAATAAGATATAAAAACTGAAGGAAACAATACCCAACCTTACGAAAATAAGAAAGAAAAACTGAAGGAAACAATATCCAACCTTACGAAAATAAGAAAGAAAAACTGGAAGGAAACAATGCCAACCTTACGAAAATAAGAAAGAAAACTGAAGGAAACAATATCAACCTTACGAAAATAAGAAAGAAAACCTGAAGGAACAATACCCAACCTACGAAAATAAGAAAAAAAAAACTGAAGGAAACAATATCCAACCTTACGAAAATAAGATATAAAACTGAAGGAAACAATACCCAACCTTACGAAAATAAGAAAGAAAAAAGTGGAAGGAAACAATATCCAACCTACCAAAATAAGAAAGAAAACCTGAAGGAATACCAAACCTTACGAAAATAAGAAAGAAAAACTGAAGGAAACAGTATCCAACCTTACGAAAATAAGATATAAAAACTGAAGGAAACAATACCCAACCTTACGAAAATAAGAAAGAAAAAACTGAAGGAAACAATATCCAACCTTACGAAAATAAGAAAGAAAAACTGAAGGAACAATACCCAACCTTACGAAAATAAGAAAGAAAAACTGAAGGAAACAATATCCAACCTTACGAAAATAAGAAAGAAAACCTGAAGGAAACAATGCAACCTTACGAAAATAAGAAAGAAAACTGAAGGAAACAATATCCAACCTTACGAAAATAAGATATAAAACTGAAGGAAACAATACCCAACCTTACGAAAATAAGAAAGAAAAGTGAAGGAAACAATATCCAACCTTACGAAAATAAGAAAGAAAACCTGAAGGAACAATACCCAACCTTACGAAAATAAGAAAGAAAAACTGAAGGAAACAGTATCAACCTTACGAAAATAAGATATAAAACTGAAGGAAACAATACCCAACCTTACGAAAATAAGAAAGAAAAACTGAAGGAAACAATATCAACCTTACGAAAATAAGAAAGAAAACCTGAAGGAAACAATATCAACCTTACGAAAATAAGAAAGAAAAACTGAAGGAAACAATATGCAACCTTACGAAAATAAGAAAGAAAAACTGAAGGAAACAATATCCAACCTTACGAAAATAAGAAAGAAAACCTGAAAGAAACAATACCCAACCTTACGAAAATAAGAAAGAAAACTTGAAGGAAACAATATCAACCTTACGAAAATAAGAAAGAAAATCCTGGAGGAAACAATATCCAACCTTACGAAAATAAGATATAAAACTGAAGGAAAAATATCAACCTTACGAAAATAAGAAAGAAAACCTGAAGGAAACAATATCCAACCTTACGAAAATAAGAAAGAAAACTGGAGGAACAATACCCAACCTTACGAAAATAAGAAAGAAAACTGAAGGAAACAATGCCAACCTTACGAAAATAAGAAAGAAAACTGAAGGAAACAATATCAACCTTACGAAAATAAGAAAGAAAACCTGAAGGAACAGTATCCAACCTTACGAAAATAAGATATAAAACTGGAAGGAACAATATCCAACCTTACGAAAATAAGAAAGAAAACCTGAAGGAAACAATACCCAACCTTACGAAAATAAGAAAGAAAAAACTGAAGGAAACAATTATCAACCTTACGAAAATAAGATATAAAAACTGAAGGAAACAATACCCAACCTTACGAAAATAAGAAAGAAAACCTGAAGGAAACAATATCAACCTTACGAAAATAAGAAAGAAAAACTGGAGGAAACAATATCAACTTTACGAAAATAAGAAAGAAAACTGAAGGAAACAATATCAACCTTACGAAAATAAGAAAGAAAAACTGAAGGAAACAATATCCAACCTTACGAAAATAAGAAAGAAAACCTGAAAGAAACAATACCCACCCTTACGAAAATAAGAAAGAAAACCTGAAGGAAACAATATCCAACCTTACGAAAATAAGAAAGAAAACCTGAAGGAAACAATATCCAACCTTACGAAAATAAGATATAAAACTGAAGGAAAAATATCCAACCTTACGAAAATAAGAAAGAAAACCTGAAGGAAACAATATCCAACCTTACGAAAATAAGAAAGAAAAACTTAAGGAAACAATATCCAACCTTACGAAAATAAGAAAGAAAACCTGAAAGAAACAATACCCAACCTTACGAAAATAAGAAAGAAAACCTGAAGGAAACAATATCCAACCTTACGAAAATAAGAAAGAAAACCTGAAGGAAACAATATCCAACCTTACGAAAATAAGAAAGAAAACCTGAAGGAAACAATATCCAACCTTACGAAAATAAGATATAAAAACTGAAGGAAAAAATATCCAACCTTACGAAAATAAGAAAGAAAACCTGAAGGAAACAATATCCAACCTTACGAAAATAAGAAAGAAAACCTGAAGGAAACAATATCCAACCTTACGAAAATAAGAAAGAAAAACTGAAGGAAACAATACCCAACCTTACGAAAATAAGAAAGAAAAACTGAAGGAAACAATACCCAACCTTACGAAAATCAGAAAGAAAAACTGAAGGAAACAATATCCAACCTTACGAAAATAAGAAAGAAAACCTGAAGGAAACAGTATCCAACCTTACGAAAATAAGATATAAAAACTGAAGGAAACAATATCCAACCTTACGAAAATAAGAAAGAAAACCTGAAGGAAACAATACCCAACCTTACGAAAATAAGAAAGAAAAACTGAAGGAAACAGTATCCAACCTTACGAAAATAAGATATAAAAACTGAAGGAAACAATACCCAACCTTACGAAAATAAGAAAGAAAAACTGAAGGAAACAATATCCAACCTTACGAAAATAAGAAAGAAAACCTGAAGGAACAATATCCAACCTTACGAAAATAAGAAAGAAAAACTGAAGGAAACAATATCCAACTTTACGAAAATAAGAAAGAAAAACTGAAGGAAACAATATCCAACCTTACGAAAATAAGAAAGAAAACCTGAAAGAAACAATACCCAACCTTACGAAAATAAGAAAGAAAACCTGAAGGAAACAATATCCAACCTTACGAAAATAAGAAAGAAAACCTGAAGGAAACAATATCCAACCTTACGAAAATAAGATATAAAACTGAAGGAAAAATATCCAACCTTACGAAAATAAGAAAGAAAACCTGAAGGAAACAATATCCAACCTTACGAAAATAAGAAAGAAAAACTGAAGGAAACAATACCCAACCTTACGAAAATAAGAAAGAAAAACTGAAGGAAACAATACCCAACCTTACGAAAATAAGAAAGAAAAACTGAAGGAAACAATATCCAACCTTACGAAAATAAGAAAGAAAACCTGAAGGAAACAGTATCCAATCTTACGAAAATAAGATATAAAAACTGAAGGAAACAATATCCAACCTTACGAAAATAAGAAAGAAAACCTGAAGGAAACAATACCCAACCTTACGAAAATAAGAAAGAAAAACTGAAGGAAACAGTATCCAACCTTACGAAAATAAGATATAAAAACTGAAGGAAACAATACCCAACCTTACGAAAATAAGAAAGAAAAACTGAAGGAAACAATATCCAACCTTACGAAAATAAGAAAGAAAACCTGAAGGAAACAATATCCAACCTTACGAAAATAAGAAAGAAAAACTGAAGGAAACAATATCCAACTTTACGAAAATAAGAAAGAAAAACTGAAGGAAACAATATCCAACCTTACGAAAATAAGAAAGAAAACCTGAAAGAAACAATACCCAACCTTACGAAAATAAGAAAGAAAACCTGAAGGAAACAATATCCAACCTTACGAAAATAAGAAAGAAAACCTGAAGGAAACAATATCCAACCTTACGAAAATAAGATATAAAAACTGAAGGAAAAAATATCCAACCTTACGAAAATAAGAAAGAAAACCTGAAGGAAACAATATCAACCTTACGAAAATAAGAAAGAAAAACTGAAGGAAACAATACCCAACCTTACGAAAATAAGAAAGAAAAACTGAAGGAAACAATACCCAACCTTACGAAAATAAGAAAGAAAAACTGAAGGAAACAATATCCAACCTTACGAAAATAAGAAAGAAAACCTGAAGGAAACAGTATCCAACCTTACGAAAATAAGATATAAAAACTGAAGGAAACAATATCCAACCTTACGAAAATAAGAAAGAAAACCTGAAGGAAACAATACCCAACCTTACGAAAATAAGAAAGAAAACTGAAGGAAACAGTATCCAACCTTACGAAAATAAGATATAAAAACTGAAGGAAACAATATCCAACCTTACGAAAATAAGAAAGAAAAACTGAAGGAAACAATATCCAACCTTACGAAAATAAGAAAGAAAACCTGAAGGAAACAATATCCAACCTTACGAAAATAAGAAAGAAAAACTGAAGGAAACAATACCCAACCTTACGAAAATAAGAAAGAAAAACTGAAGGAAACAATACCCAACCTTACGAAAATAAGAAAGAAAAACTGAAGGAAACAATATCCAACTTTACGAAAATAAGAAAGAAAAATTGAAGGAAACAATATCCAACCTTACGAAAATAAGAAAGAAAACCTGAAAGAAACAATACCCAACCTTACGAAAATAAGAAAGAAAACCTGAAGGAAACAATATCCAACCTTACGAAAATAAGATATAAAAACTGAAGGAAAAAATATCCAACCTTACGAAAATAAGAAAGAAAACCTGAAGGAAACAATATCCAACCTTACGAAAATAAGAAAGAAAAACTGAAGGAAACAATACCCAACCTTACGAAAATAAGAAAGAAAAACTGAAGGAAACAATATCCAACCTTACGAAAATAAGAAAGAAAACCTGAAGGAAACAATACACAACCTTACGAAAAAAAGAAAGAAAAACTGAAGGAAACAGTATCCAACCTTACGAAAATAAGAAAGAAAAACTGAAGGAAACAGTATCCAACCTTACGAAAATAAGAAAGAAAAACTGAAAGAAACAGTATCCAACCTTACGAAAATAAGATATAAAAACTGAAGGAAACAATACCCAACCTTACGAAAATAAGAAAGAAAACCTGAAGGAAACAATACCCAACCTTACGAAAATAAGAAAGAATAAATGAAGGAAACAATATCCAACCTTACGAAAATAAGAAAGAAAAACTGAAAGAAACAGTATCCAACCTTACGAAAATAAGATATAAAAACTGAAGGAAACAATACCCAACCTTACGAAAATAAGAAAGAAAAAGTGAAGGAAACAATATCCAACCTTACGAAAATAAGAAAGAAAAACTGAAAGAAACAGTATCCAACCTTACGAAAATAAGATATAAAAACTGAAGGAAAGAATACCCAACCTTACGAAAATAAGAAAGAAAAAGTGAAGGAAACAATATCCAACCTTACGAAAATAAGAAAGAAAACCTGAAGGAAACAATACCCAACCTTACGAAAATAAGAAAGAAAAACTGAAGGAAACAATATCCAACCTTACGAAAATAAGATATAAAAACTGAAGGAAACAATATCCAACCTTACGAAAATAAGAAAGAAAAACTGAAGGAAACAATATCCAACCTTACGAAAATAAGAAAGAAAACCTGAAGGAAACAATATCCAACCTTACGAAAATAAGAAAGAAAAACTGAAGGAAACAATACCCAACCTTACGAAAATAAGAAAGAAAAACTGAAGGAAACAATACCCAACCTTACGAAAATAAGAAAGAAAAACTGAAGGAAACAATATCCAACCTTACGAAAATAAGAAAGAAAACCTGAAGGAAACAATACCCAACCTTACGAAAATAAGAAAGAAAACTGAAGGAAACAATATCCAACCTTACGAAAATAAGAAAGAAAAACTGAAGGAAACAATATCCAACCTTACGAAAACAAGAAAGAAAAACTGAAGGAAACAATATCCAACCTTACGAAAACAAGAAAGAAAAACTGAAGGAAACAATACCCAACCTTACGAAAATAAGAAAAAAAAACCTGAAGGAAACAATATCCAACCTTACGAAAACAAGAAAGAAAAACTGAAGGAAACAATATCCAACCTTACGAAAATAAGAAAAAAAACCTGAAGGAAACAATATCCAACTTTACGAAAATAAGAAAAAAAACCTGAAGGAAACAATATCCAACCTTACGAAAATAAGAAAAAAAACCGAAGGAAACAATATCCAACCTTACGAAAACAAGAAAGAAAAACTGAAGGAAACAATATCCAACCTTACGAAAATAAGAAAGAAAAACTGAAGGAAACAATATCCAACCTTTCGAAAATGAGATATAAAAACTGAAGGAAACAATATCCAACCTTACGAAAACAAGAAAGAAAAACTGAAGGAAACAATACCCAACCTTACGAAAACAAGAAAGAAAAACTGAAGGAAACAATATCCAACCTTACGAAAATAAGAAAGAAAAACCGAAGGAAAAAATATCCAACCTTACGAAAATAAGAAAGAAAACCTGAAGGAAACAATATCCAACCTTACGAAAATAAGAAAGAAAACTGAAGGAAACAATATCCAACCTTACGAAAATAAGATATAAAAACTGAAGGAAACAATACCCAACCTTACGAAAATAAGAAAGAAAACCTGAAGGAAACAATATCCAACCTTACGAAAAGAAGAAAGAAAACCTGAAAGAAACAATATCCAACCTTACGAAAATAAGAAAGAAAACCTGAAGGAAACAATATCCAACCTTACGAAAATAAGAAAGAAAACTGAAGGAAACAATATCCAACCTTACGAAAATAAGAAAGAAAACTGAAGGAAACAATATCCAACTTACGAAAATAAGAAAGAAAACTGAAGGAAACAATATCCAACCTTACGAAAACAAGAAAGAAAAACTGAAGGAAACAATATCCAACCTTACGAAAACAAGAAAGAAAAACTGAAGGAAACAATACCCAACCTTACGAAAATAAGAAAAAAACCCTGAAGGAAACAATATCCAACCTTACGAAAACAAGAAAGAAAAACTGAAGGAAACAATATCCAACCTTACGAAAATAAGAAAAAAAACCTGAAGGAAACAATATCCAACCTTACGAAAATAAGAAAAAAAACCGAAGGAAACAATATCCAACCTTACGAAAATAAGAAAGAAAAACTGAAGGAAACGATATCCAACCTTACGAAAACAAGATATAAAAACTGAAGGAAACAATATCCAACCTTACGAAAACAAGAAAGAAAAACTGAAGGAAACAATACCCAACCTTACGAAAACAAGAAAGAAAAACTGAAGGAAACAATATCCAACCTTACGAAAATAAGAAAGAAAAACTGAAGGAAAAAATATCCAACCTTACGAAAATAAGAAAGAAAACCTGAAGGAAACAATATCCAACCTTACGAAAATAAGAAAGAAAAACTGAAGGAAACAATACCCAACCTTACGAAAATAAGATATAAAAACTGAAGGAAACAATATCCAACCTTACGAAAACAAGAAAGAAAAACTGAAGGAAACAATACCCAACCTTACGAAAACAAGAAAGAAAAACTGAAGGAAACAATATCCAACCTTACGAAAATAAGAAAGAAAAACTGAAGGAAACAATATCCAACCTTACGAAAATAAGAAAAAAAAAACTGAAGGAAACAATATCCAACCTTACGAAAATAAGAAAGAAAAACTGAAGGAAACAATATCCAACCTTACGAAAATAAGAAAGAAAAACTGAAGGAAAAAATATCCAACCTTACGAAAATAAGAAAGAAAACCTGAAGGAAACAATATCCAACCTTACGAAAATAAGAAAGAAAAACTGAAGGAAACAATATCCAACCTTACGAAAATAAGAAAGAAAAACTGAAGGAAACAATATCCAACCTTACGAAAATAAGATATAAAAACTGAAGGAAACAATATCCAACCTTACGAAACCTCGAAACGATATAAAAGTAGGAATATAAATCGTTAAAATTATTCTGATTTAAAAGTTATTACTGAGTTCTTGATAATAACAAATCTGTGGTTTAAAACATTTAATACATATATCTTTGTTCTGGAATTTCGCGCAAAGCTACACGAGGGCTATGTGCGCTAGCCGTCCCTCATTTATCAGTGTAAAACAAGAGGGAATGCAGCTAGTTATCACCACCCACCGACTACTCTTTGGCTTCTCTTTTATCAACGAATAGTGGGATTGAACGTCACGTTATGACGCCCCCACGGCTGAAAGTGCGAGCATGTTTGTTGCGACCGGGATTCGACCCTCAGATTTCGAGTCGAACGCCTTAACTCTCCTGGCCATACCAGGCCGTAAAGTTAAAGAAATAAGCTAAACTGTTAGCGTCAGAGTGAAAGAATGCTGTGTGATTATTCATTAGTTTCATCGTCTCTGTTAATAAAATCTCTTCTTGACTGTAACAATAAAAATCGCAGTCAGACTTCTCTACATTGTAGCTCGATTAAAAGTCACGAGATTCTAACTCGTGAGTTACACGAGTTCTTGATGACGAGAAATCCACGTGAAATAAAAATGTATCTCAGAACGGCTTGTGTACATCAGCCGTTTCTAGATACAGAGTCGTGACGTTACGTCTGTACTACGCCTGAATGAACAATCAACGTCTGTGTATTCCATTTCTTTTCTAGGTATTCCGACAGCAGGAAAATCGCATTGAAACTGGAACTTTCCGTTTTTTGGTTCTTTTTCCAAATTATCCAGAAACTGATCATTTTCAAACACATGAAGCGAGTTGCTTCATGTAGATTTTATTTTATGAGAGAAATAGAGCATTTATCTACCAACAAAAGTCTGATCGATTTTCTGCCAGGGTTTTCTACGTTTAAAAGCTGGTAGTCACTAATTAGATTTATGGATGTTCTGGGGTGTAGAAAGACCAATACGTTTCAATTTACATTGGCTGTTTTTGTCCATCGTGAATCATGCAACTATAACCGAATTGCCTTGATTGAGTTACCACAGTTTTGTCCAGAGACTGCTACTTTACCTTCTTTCAGGTTAAGTGGAGTACAAAGAAAACTCTTCATGGAGTTGATGAGCTAAATATACTTCTGAACAACCAAACAAATCTGTAGGTAATGCTAAAATTAAATAGTATATTATTTTAGTTATATTAAGTTTAGACATTACAGTGAAACATACAGTATTAACATAAGTAATTAAACTATTTCTACACAGTTTACAACGGTAACAAGCACTTTGTAAAGATTTCCTTTTCATGTATTAAATAGGCCCGGCATGGCCAGGTAAATTAAGGCGTTCGACTCGTAATCCGAGGGTCGCGCATTCGATTTCTCCCTCACACCAAACATGCTCGCCCTTTCAGCCGTGGGGGCGTTATAATGTGACGGTCAATCCTACTATTCGTTGGTAAAAGAGTAGCCCTAGATTTGGCGGTGGGTGGTGAGGACTAGCTGCCTTTCCTCTAGTCTTATACTGCAAAATTAGGGACGGTTAGCGCAGATAGCCCTCGTGTAGCTTTGTGCGAAAGTAAAAAAAAAACAAACAACAACAACGAAAATTCTATATCTTTTTCCCAGCTGTCAAAGGTACATTAAAACAAGTTTATATGAATATAACTCGAGAAGTAACTCGGAGGAGACTCGTATGTTCTGATGAATTGTGTCGTTCAGATGTGGAAAACAGTGCGGATGTATATTTTGAAACTGGATTATCGGCGGTGGAAATGAAACCATTCTGAAAACTCAGTTATAGATTTTTCGAGATGAGACCGAAATTTATACTAATCCTAAGTGACTAAGTCATGATACGTGCAGTATGTGAATAAAATAAAATATAAGCTCAGTGTTAAACGTGTTGGAACACCGTAAGTGAGCAAAGGAACGTGTTTGGTAAATAGCTCAGTATACGTGCGTGTATGTTATTAAAAGTAATATTCTGTATGACTTTTAGCTGTCAAGATACGACAGTAACAGTTTGTTTGTTTTGAATTTCACGCAAAGCTACTCGAGGGCTATCTGCGCTGATAGTAATAGAAGCTAATGAATAGTGTTTATATATTCCATAAAGAACGTGTGTTCCATTCTCTCTATTACTTTTAATATTTTAATATTAAATATTTAAATGTTTAATTTTGCATATTATTCTGGATTTATTTTATTATCGTACAAATTATTTTATATTTTAGCTTATTATATAGTTTTAAAACTAACTTATATCTTCGAAAGTGGTCGAACCTCGTGAGACATCAGTGGTTTTACCACCGAAAATGTTACTTTCAAGGAGGGTATCCAACTGATAAAAACGTTTAAATCTAATCTTTATAAAAACGTATGAACAACTTATGTACTTACTGAAGCTAACTACCGAGTTAACACGTTTTACTATGTAAGAAGTGACCTTACTCTAACTGGAAGTTAATGTCTATGTGAGAAGGGACCTTACTCTGACTGGAAGTTAATATCTATGTAAGAAGTGACCTTACTCTAACTGGAAGTTAATATCTATGTATGAAGTGACTTTTCTCTAACTGGAAGTTAATATCTATGTAAGAAGTGACCTTACTCTGACTGGAAGTTAATATCTATGTAAGAAGTGACCTTACTCTGACTGGAAGTTAATATCTATGTAAGAAGTGACCTTACTCTAACTGGAAGTTAATATCTATGTAAGAAGTGACCTTACTCTAACTGGAAGTTAATATCTATGTGGGAAGTGACCTTACTCTAACTGGAAGTTAATATCTATGTAAGAAGTGACCTTACTCTAACTGGAAGTTAATATCTATGTAAGAAGTGATCTTACTCTAACTGGAAGTTAATATCTATGTAAGAAGTGACCTTACTCTGACTGGAAGTTAATATCTATGTAAGAAGTGACTTTATTCTAACTGGAAGTTAATATCTATGTAATAAGTGAATTTACTCTAACTGGAAGTTAATATCTATGTAAGAAGTGACTTTACTCTAACTGGAAGTTAATATCTATGTAAGAAGTGACCTTACTCTAACTGGAAGTTAATATCTATGTAGGAAGTGACCTTACTCTAACTGGAAGTTAATATCTATGTAAGAAGTGACCTTACTCTAACTGGAAGTTAATATCTATGTAAGAAGTGACCTTACTCTAACTGGAAGTTAATATCTATGTAAGAAGTGACCTTACTCTAACTGGAAGTTAATATCTATGTAAGAAGTGACCTTACTCTAACTGGGAGTTAATATCTATGTAAGAAGTGACCTTACTCTGACTGGAAGTTAATATCTATGTAAGAAGTGACCTTACTCTAACTGGGAGTTAATATCTATGTAAGAAGTGACCTTACTCTGACTGGAAGTTAATATCTATGTAAGAAGTGACTTTACTCTAACTGGAAGTTAATATCTATGTAAGAAGTGACCTTACTCTGACTGGAAGTTAATATTTATGTAAGAAGTGTCTTTACTCTAACTGGAAGCTAATATCTATGTAAGAAGTGACCTTACTCTAACTGGAAGTTAATATCTATGTAAGAAGTGACTTTATTCTAACTGGAAGTTAATATCTATGTAAGAAGTGACTTTACTCTAACTGGAAGTTAATATCTATGTAAGAAGTGACTTTACTCTAACTGGAAGTTAATATCTATGTAAGAAGTGACTTTACTCTAACTGGAAGTTAATATCTATGTAAGAAGTGAATTTACTCTAACTGGAAGTTAATATCTATGTAAGAAGTGACTTTACTCTAACTGGAAGCTAATATCTATGTAAGAAGTGACCTTACTCTAACTGGAAGTTAATATCTATGTAAGAAGTGACTTTACTCTAACTGGAAGTTAATATCTATGTAAGAAGTGACCTTACTCTAACTGGAAGTTAATATCTATGTAAGAAGTGACCTTACTCTAACTGGAAGTTAATATCTATGTAAGAAGTGACCTTACTCTAACTGGAAGTTAATATCTATGTAAGAAGTGACCTTACTCTAACTGGAAGTTAATATCTATGTAAGAAGTGACCTTACTCTAACTGGAAGTTAATATCTATGTAAGAAGTGACCTTACTCTAACTGGGAGTTAATATCTATGTAAGAAGTGACCTTACTCTGACTGGAAGTTAATATCTATGTAAGAAGTGACCTTACTCTAACTGGGAGTTAATATCTATGTAAGAAGTGACCTTACTCTAACTGGAAGTTAATATCTATGTAAGAAGTGACCTTACTCTAACTGGAAGTTAATATCTATGTAAGAAGTGACCTTACTCTAACTGGGAGTTAATATCTATGTAAGAAGTTACCTTACTCTGACTGGAAGTTAATATCTATGTAAAAAGTGACCTTACTCTAACTGGGAGTTAATATCTATGTAAGAAGTGACCTTACTTCGACTGGAAGTTAATATCTATGTAAGAAGTGACTTTACTCTAACTGGAAGTTAATATTTATGTAAGAAGTGAATTTACTCTAACTGGAAGTTAATATCTATGTAAGAAGTGACTTTACTCTAACTGGAAGTTAATATCTATGTAAGAAGTGACCTTACTCTAACTGGAAGTTAATATCTATGTAAGAAGTGACCTTACTCTAACTGGAAGTTAATATCTATGTAAGAAGTGACCTTACTCTAACTGGGAGTTAATATCTATGTAAGAAGTGACCTTACTCTGACTGGAAGTTAATATCTATGTAAGAAGTGACCTTACTCTAACTGGGAGTTAATATCTATGTAAGAAGTGACCTTACTCTGACTGGAAGTTAATATCTATGTAAGAAGTGACTTTACTCTAACTGGAAGTTAATATCTATGTAAGAAGTGACCTTACTCTGACTGGAAGTTAATATCTATGTAAGAAGTGACTTTACTCTAACTGGAAGCTAATATCTATGTATGAAGTGACCTTACTCTAACTGGAAGTTAATATCTATGTAAGAAGTGACTTTACTCTAACTGGAAGTTAATATCTATGTAAGAAGTGACCTTACTCTAACTGGAAGTTAATATCTATGTAAGAAGTGACTTTACTCTAACTGGAAGTTAATATGTATGTAAGAAGTGACTTTACTCTAACTGGAAGTTAATATCTATGTAAGAAGTGAATTTACTCT
Organism: Tachypleus tridentatus; assembly: GCF_004210375.1. Taxonomy (NCBI): domain Eukaryota; kingdom Metazoa; phylum Arthropoda; class Merostomata; order Xiphosura; family Limulidae; genus Tachypleus; species Tachypleus tridentatus. Next base: position 55,842,846 of record NW_027467782.1, read on the forward strand.
AACTGGAAGTTAATATCTATGTAAAAAGTGACCTTACTCTAACTGGGAGTTAATATCTATGTAAGAAGTGACCTTACTCTGACTGGAAGTTAATATCTATGTAAGAAGTGACTTTACTCTAACTGGAAGCTAATATCTATGTAAGAAGTGACCTTACTCTAACTGGAAGTTAATATCTATGTAAGAAGTGACTTTACTCTAACTGGAAGTTAATATCTATGTAAGAAGTGACTTTACTCTAACTGGAAGTTAATATCTATGTAAGAAGTGACTTTACTCTAACTGGAAGTTAATATCTATGTAAGAAGTGACCTTACTCTGACTGGAAGTTAATATCTATGTAAGAAGTGACCTTACTCTAACTGGGAGTTAATATCTATGTAAGAAGTGACCTTACTCTGACTGGAAGTTAATATCTATGTAAGAAGTGACTTTATTCTAACTGGAAGCTAATATCTATGTAAAAAGTGACCTTACTCTAACTGGAAGTTAATATCTATGTAAGAAGTGACTTTACTCTAACTGGAAGTTAATATCTATGTAAGAAGTGACCTTACTCTGACTGGAAGTGACCTTTCTCTAACTGGGAGTTAATATCTATGTAAGAAGTGACCTTACTCTGACTGGAAGTTAATATCTATGTAAGAAGTGACTTTACTCTAACTGGAAGTTAATATCTATGTAAGAAGTGACTTTACTCTAACTGGAAGTTAATATCTATGTAAGAAGTGACTTTACTCTAACTGGAAGTTAATATCTATGTAAGAAGTGAATTTACTCTAACTGGTTGTTAATATCTATGTAAGAAGTGACTTTACTCTAACTGGAAGCTAATATCTATGTAAGAAGTGACCTTACTCTAACTGGAAGTTAATATCTATGTAAGAAGTGACTTTACTCTAACTGGAAGTTAATATCTATGTAAGAAGTGACTTTACTCTAACTGGAAGTTAATATCTATGTAAGAAGTGACTTTACTCTAACTGGAAGTTAATATCTATGTAAGAAGTGACTTTACTCTAACTGGAAGTTAACATCTATGTAAGAAGTGACCTTACTCTGACTGGAAGTTAGCATTATTTTTTTCAAGATCTCAGAGTTGCTTCCGAGAGACGCTTCGTATCCATAAAGATGCAGAAGTAAGAAACGTAAAGGGTAATAATTCTCATATATGAACTTTCCTTGAGACAAAGTACTCCTAATATTTACCATACAAATGCGAAAACCGTACATTTCTCACGCCATATCTCGGCCGTTGTGGAACCTATAGACACGAAACGACGGTTGCTCTTCGCCTCAATAAGCAGTATATAACAGTCAATACGTTACTTTGTGCGTATAATTAGATTTAAGGGTAGGTCAGAAGACATCGTGATGAGTAATAAAATCGATTTGGGTACATGTGTACTTCATATTTGTTTTACAAGCGCACAAAAATCATAAAACCTGGCAAACATTTCTTATTACGTGTCCTGGGTTATTAAGACACACTGACGTTACATCACCAGATTTTATCCAACAAGAACCAACATGTTTTACCCGCAGCACATTTAAATTTTGAAAATGCCCAAACTGAAGCATGTTTGCTCAGTCCAACAAGCTAGCAAAGTCAAAAACAGGAAGATAATCCAAAGACTAAATCTCAAAATTCATAATAAAATTCACTACCTTTACCATTACAACTAATAATTTGTAGGGTCGCACAATTGACGAGTAGGAGGAACACGTCTTTGAGAATCATTTTTTTTTCGTTATTTCAATCGATAAGCCCGTCATGGCCTGGTGGGTTAAGGCGTTCGATTCGTAATCTGAGGGTTGCGGGTTCGAATTCCCGTCACACCAAACATGATCGTCCTTTCAGCCGTGGGGACGTTATAATATTTCGATCAATCCAACTATTCGTTGGTAAAAGAGTAGCCCAAGAGTTGGCGGTGGGTGGTGATGACTAGTTGCCTTCCCTCTAGTCTTACACTGCTAAATTAGGGACGGCTAGCGCAGATAACCCTCGTGTAGCTTTGCTCGAAAGTCAAAAACAAAACAAATCATAAGGGTAGTGGAGACTATTATAATATTTCAAATGAACTCCAGTTTCCTATTATTTCTATTCCAAGTTCATTGCCTTCACAGCTCAGAGGATAGTTTGACATTATAAAGTTAAACATCAGGCTTAGATACCCGCGGTGCTTAACAGCAAACAAACGAAACACCTGCATATTTGGTGACGCAAGCTTAATAGATGGATTCACAAGAAAGGTCTTATTTGATCAGCAAATTTATGACGAATAAATGTTTTTCTTTGCGACCAAATCATAATATAATTCAATATAAACGTTTCTATCCACTGATATATCTTTGAGGGGTTTGTGAATATTTAAGATGTGAAGAATAGTTGGGGCTACAATAAACGTAACGAGTGTCACAGCATGTTCGAACGGTATCTCATGTCAACGGTCAGAAGGACTTCTTATTCAGAGAGATTTCTGGAACATTACCAATTGTTCAGTGCCGTTTTCGTCTTGTATCATTTGATAAACCTATCACAGATATTCCTAAGGGCATTGTCTAACTGTGTTTTTCCTGAGATCGATGAAGACTGCCAGAAACGAACCAGTCTAAACAAAGGCAAAACCAAGCAATTTTCAGACTTTGAATATATCGAGCTCACTATAATATTACAAAGTATCAGTGAAACTTTGGCAGAAAGGACATAAGAGTTAGTAGTGAAATTTTAGGAAATGCGAATGTCTTGTAAGTAAAACATGAGTGTGAAAGTTCGAATAATCTTAGCATAATGATCGAGCGCAGATAGCCCTCGAGTAGCTACCTCGAGCCGTGTGTATCGTCCAGTAATGTTTCTTGAAACGTGCCATGTGTAATATCAAACAATACTTTTTAAAACTGTATACTATAATTCTATAACATGCTCTAATATACTTCATGGGTTTATATTATTTCCAAATTGCTCTAATCTGAAAAGTGACGGGGGAACTTCTACTTTATCCTAACACATAATTCGTTTCTGTCTTTGTTTCGTCACAGTTGGTTTCTCGAGGCTATCAGAGTCATAAGTTCCTTTGTTATTTTTGCATAACGTGTCAATGATTTAATGTCTGGCCCAGTAGACGGTGCTTCTAGGGTCGTTAAGGAACGCCCATTTGCTACTCAACTTATTCGGTGTTATCGTCATAGATTGATTCAGGGGTGGGCACAAGAAACGTTTTGCCCAAAAACTTTCTGAAGAAAAATAATGTTAGAAAAGAGTTAAGTGTAGTACGGAGAAACGTTGTCCGTTTATATGTAATTCATTTCACTCCACCACAGCGTGTTTGGAACATTCAACCATAAGATCACGCTGGGCTCATTTTTTCCCACGCCCTCTGTTGGTAACGGTAACAGCGCTGCACCATTTGTATGTCGAAATCTATTTAAAAAACGACACGAGACAAGCCGGTTTCTTGCAGTAACATCAAACCAAAGGAACTTCGAATTTTGTTCTTTGTTTTATACAAGTAAACTGTTAATGACGTCACAGCCATTGGAGAACTTCCTTATTTGGAAGCCCGATCCCAACCCTTGACGAAATGAACCACACGCACAAGCGACTCCAAACTTGTAAATGTCAGAATGTTTTTATCTCTTTCCATAAGGAAGTCATAATTTTACGGACTTACAACGCTAAAATGTAGGGTTCGATTCTCTACGGTGTACATAGCAGCTAGCTAGCTCCGTACGTTTTCGCTCTAAAAACAAACAAAAGAAGGTCACAATTTATAACTATTTAGCGACAATATTATCTTTCTAGTCTCCCACATGGCAGGATAAGTAATCTTATAGTCTTTAGAGGTGACTCTAGTCTCCCAATGGTAGGATAAGTAATCTTACAGTCTTTAGAGGTGACTCTAGTCTCCCAATGGTAGGATAAGTAATCTTACAGTCTTTAGAGGTGACTCTAGTCTCCCAGTGGTAGGATAAGTAATCTTACAGTCTTTAGAGGTGACTCTAGTCTCCCAATGGCAGGATAAGTAATCTTACAGTCTTTAGAGGTGACTCTAGTCTCCCAATGGTAGGATAAGTAATCTTACAGTCTTTAGAGGTGACTCTAGTCTCCCACATGGTAGGATAAGTAATCTTACAGTCTTTAGAGGTGACTCTAGTCTTCCACATGGTAGGATAAGTAATCTTACAGTCTTTAGAGGTGACTCTAGTCTCCCACATGGTAGGATAAGTAATCTTACAGTCTTTAGAGGTGACTCTAGTCTCCCACATGGTAGGATAAGTAATCTTACAGTCTTTAGAGGTGACTCTAGTCTTCCAATAGTAGGATAAGTAATCTTACAGTCTTTAGAGGTGACTCTAGTCTCCCAATGGTAGGATAAGTAATCTTACAGTCTTTAGAGGTGACTCTAGTCTCCCAGTGGTAGGATAAGTAATCTTACAGTCTTTAGAGGTGACTCTAGTCTCCCACATGGTAGGATAAGTAATCTTACAGTCTTTAGAGGTGACTCTAGTCTCCCACATGGTAGGATAAGTAATCTTACAGTCTTTAGAGGTGACTCTAGTCTCCCACATGGTAGGATAAGTAATCTTACAGTCTTTAGAGGTGACTCTAGTCTCCCACATGGTAGGATAAGTAATCTTACAGTCTTTAGAGGTGACTCTAGTCTCCCAATGGTAGGATAAGTAATCTTACAGTCTTTAGAGGTGACTCTAGTCTCCCACATGGTAGGATAAGTAATCTTACAGTCTTTAGAGGTGACTCTAGTCTCCCACATGGTAGGATAAGTAATCTTACAGTCTTTAGAGGTGACTCTAGTCTCCCAATAGTAGGATAAGTAATCTTACAGTCTTTAGAGGTGACTCTAGTCTCCCAATAGTAGGATAAGTAATCTTACAGTCTTTAGAAGTGACTTTAGTCTCCCAATGGTAGAATAAGTAATCTTACAGTCTTTAGAGGTGACTCTAGTCTCCCACATGGCAGGATAAGTAATCTTACAGTCTCTAGAGGTGACTCTAGTCTTCCAATGGTAGGATAAGTAATCTTACAGTCTTTAGAGGTGACTCTAGTCTCCCAATGGTAGGATAAGTAATCTTACAGTCTTTAGAGGTGACTCTAGTCTCCTACATGGCAGGATAAGTAATCTTACAGTCTTTAGAGGTGACTCTAGTCTCCTACATGGCAGGATAAGTAATCTTACAGTCTTTAGAGGTGACTCTAGTCTCCCACATGGTAGGATAAGTAATCTTACAGATTTCAGAGGTGACTCTAGTCTCCCAATGGTAGGATAAGTAATCTTACAGTCTTTAGAGGTGACTCTAGTCTCCCAATGGCAGGATAAGTAATCTTACAGTCTTTAGAGGTGACTCTAATCTCCCAATGGTAGGATAAGTAATCTTACAGTCTTTAGAGGTGACTCTAGTCTCCCAATAGTAGGATAAGTAATCTTACAGTCTTTAGAGGTGACTCTAGTCTCCCACATGGTAGGATAAGTAATCTTACAGTCTTTAGAGGTGACTCTAGTCTCCCACATGGTAGGATAAGTAATCTTACAGTCTTTAGAGGTGACTCTAGTCTCCCACATGGTAGTATAAGTAATCTTACAGTCTTTAGAGGTGACTCTAGTCTCCCAATAGTAGGATAAGTAATCTTACAGTCTTTAGAGGTGACTCTAGTCTCCCACATGGTAGGATAAGTAATCTTACAGTCTTTAGAGGTGACTCTAGTCTCCCAATAGTAGGATAAGTAATCTTACAGTCTTTAGAGGTGACTCTAGTCTCCCAATAGTAGGATAAGTAATCGTACAGTCTTTAGAAGTGACTCTAGTCTCCCAATGGTAGAATAAGTAATCTTACAGTCTTTAGAGGTGACTCTAGTCTCCCACATGGCAGGATAAGTAATCTTACAGTCTTTAGAGGTGCTCTAGGCTCCCAATGGTAGGATAAGTAATCTTACAGTCTTTAGAGGTGACTCTAGTCTCCCAATGGTAGGATAAGTAATCTTACAGTCTTTAGAGGTGACTCTAGTCTCCTACATGGCAGGATAAGTAATCTTACAGTCTTTAGAGGTGACTCTAGTCTCCCACATGGTAGGATAAGTAATCTTACAGATTTCAGAGCTGACTCTAGTCTCCCAATGGTAGGATAAGTAATCTTACAGTCTTTAGAGGTGACTCTAGTCTCCCAATGGCAGGATAAGTAATCTTACAGTCTTTAGAGGTGACTCTAGTCTCTCACATGGTAGGATAAATAACCTTCAATCTTTGGAGGTAACTTTAGTCTCTCATAACGTAAGGATAAAACGCCTTAAAGTCTTTACAAGTGAATACAACAAACGGTGTCATTTCCAGTAAATATTTGTATTTTCCTTAAACTTCATTTAAATGTTGGACTTACAGCTCCAGTTTCATGTCTATTTTCATTTCTGGCAAGTTGCTACGTAATCTGTTTTTCGTCTTCAGAACTCATTAGTTTGGCTGGACGATGAGCCACAGATGCCCCCCACCCCTTTCAGAGGGTTAGCAGTCCATCAGAGGATTGCACCCTATCTTGTGGTAAGACATAAAAAATACTGACATAGTACAGGGTGTTCAGAAAAAACACTGTGCAGTTTTGTCTGTTAATAAATATACAAGTACACAGTGACTTTCCAAACACCCTGTATATATATGTAAGTGGAGTTATAGTAGGTCAAATGAACTAGTACCATTTCGGTTATAATGAGCACAAACCTACACAATAGACTAACTGTGCTCTGCTAATCGCGGGTATCGAAACCCAATTCTTAGAATCTTAAAAATGAAATTTACTTCTGAATCAATTAAAGAAAACTTGGGAGGATGAAGATGGGGTTTAGAGACGAAACATTTGTTTTGCTAATAGCGAGTAGACAGAGAAAGGGCATCTAGATAAACAATCGTTGACTGGAAATAACGTAAGAGAGAGAAATTTAAAAGATGCTCATTTGGTTGGAGGATGGAAATTCTGGCTGAAGACATCGGAAGGTATTATGTGCCGAGAGAAAAACATCTTTTAACATGTTAAAGATATTTTTACGTAGTTATTTGTTCACTTTTGTCCAGCCCAACCGATGAGTTTTGAAATTGAATTTACAAACTTGTGGGAAGCGATAAGTTTTCGATTTGGTTTGGTTTGTTTTGAATTTCGCGCAAAGCTACACGAGGGATATCAGCGCTAGTCGTCCCTAGTTTAGCAATGTTAGACTAGAAGGAAGGCAGATAATCATCACCACCCACCGTCAGCTCTTGGGCTACTATTTTACCAACGAATAGTGGGATTGATCATCACATTATAACGCTCCCACGGCTGAAAGGGCGAGCATGTTTGGTGTGACAGAGATTAGAACCCTCGACCCGATTACGAATCGGGTGTCTTAACCACGAGGCTATGCCGATGTACCGATTTTAAACTACCCTCTGAAAATATTACCCCCCGGTAATCGATTTCAGGTTATCCCCGGAGGTAGTTTGAAATCGATTTCATCTTACCCCCCTTTATTTCAAACTACCCCCTTCCCGATAGACTCGTTTTAACGGTTTGTTAAGATGCTAGACGTTCTTATCGCACTCAGTGTGTGTAAACAAAATTAATACATTAATAATAATGTAAAAAAATTAGAATATTTATCATGTTCTGTATCTCATGCTATCAATCACTCATTTTTATTTCAGTGCGCATAAAGATATATACAAAAAATAATATGTATAAATTACAATATATTGAATGAAGACAGTATGTAGACCTTGTGGTCTGGCCAGGACGAGTCCTTTTATCTTATATAAATCATCAATTTTAATAAAAGAAATAATAGGCCTTTTGTTTATTATCATGTACTTAGATACGTACTCGGCACGCACTTCAAATATTAAAAGTAATTATTATGTTTGTCATTTTGCCGTTAGAAGAGGGGGTAATTTTAAATCAAGGGGGGTAGCTTAAAATCGATTTCATGTTAGTTCCCCAGTACTCTGAAATGATTTCATATTACCGGGGGGTAACTTGAAAACGGAGGTAATTTGAAATCGTTACACCGGGCTAAGTTGTAGATATAAAGAAATTACACCTGAAAATCTGTTTCTGAACCACAAAGTAAGGATGAGAAAAACACATATATGAAACAAATTACATTTTTGTAACTTTTTTTTTTTATCGCTTTACAACTCGGTGATAAGTACATTTAGGTATACAATAATCTTCATATAAACCTCTCTCTCGAGGGGATCGAACCCTATCTTGAGTTAGTTATTTAAGGGCTACCTCGCTATATATTTTAACAACTCATCCTACAACACTTCCTCCCACTTCTTTTTTAAAACCAAGGATCGCCGTTGAGTGTTTATCTCAGAGTTATGGAATGAATGACCGCCAGTTGGATACCAGATTTTCTCTGTTAAATTGTTTTGCATTTTCTGCGACAGGAATCGAACCCAAAATAACTTTTACGACAATAAAGGTTGCTGTATGGACTGAGATAACAGAAAATCAAGGTTGTTGAATAACGTTATGATGAAGCTCTTCCATTCAGCTTTCTCTTCTATAAAACAACAACAAACGAACACACGAAATAGACGGCGCGTCTTTCCTCTGTTGGGAAGTCATTATGTTTAGAAATGTTGTATTATAATTAGCAGGATAAAGTTGTCTAAGTTAAAAAGTAATAATTCATTTACCTTGTTAGTGTTTGGTAAAATGTACATTTCTTTGTTAGGACCTTCATCAGAGAATGTTATTACTTGAATACAAGTAATAGATATGCGATATATATATATGAACATATATAATATATTTGTTTCGTGTTTACCTACCTACAACACTGATAAATCCACTCTGGCTCTTCATTGGAGAAGTGTTAATTTGGCACATGTATTCTCCACTGTCTCTTTCTTCCACTTCCCTGATGTGCAGCGTCCACGTGCGATGACCATTGTGGGTGATGCTGAATCTAGGATTCCTGGTGATGACCCTGTTTTGTAAGGTCAGTAGAGTGTAGCGGTCAGTGTGGATCCATGCGATCTGATGGGTCGAAAATATGTTCAGTTTAATGTCTTTTATGCTCTGATTAAGAACAATACTATAACACAGAGGGTTAATGACCTTTATAGTCTTATTAAGAAGGATACTATAACACAGAGGGTTAATGACCTTTATACTCTGATTAAGAACGATACTATAACACAGAGGGTTAATGACCTTTATACTCTGATTGAGAACGATACTATAACACAGAGGGTTAATGACCTTTATAGTCTTATTAAGAACGATACTATAACACAGAGTGTTAATGACCTTTATACTCTGATTAAGAAGGATACTATAACACAGAGGGTTAAGGACCTTTATGGTCTTATTAAGGACGATACTATAACACAGAGGGTTAATGACCTTTATAGTCTTATTAAGGACGATACTATAACACATAGGGTTAATGACCTTTATAGTCTTATTAAGGACGATACTATAACACAGAGGGTTAATGACCTTTATAGTCTTATTAAGAAGGATACTATAACACAGAGGGTTAATGACCTTTATACTCTGATTGAGAACGATACTATAACACAGAGGGTTAATGACCTTTATAGTCTTATTAAGAACGATACTATAACACAGAGTGTTAATGACCTTTATACTCTGATTAAGAAGGATACTATAACACAGAGGGTTAAGGACCTTTATGGTCTTATTAAGGACGATACTATAACACAGAGGGTTAATGACCTTTATAGTCTTATTAAGGACGATACTATAACACATAGGGTTAATGACCTTTATAGTCTTATTAAGAACGATACTATAACACAGAGGGTTAATGACCTTTATACTCTGATTAAGAAGGATACTATAACACAGAGGGTTAAGGACCTTTGTAGTCTTATTAAGAAGGATACTATAACACAGAGGGTTAATGACCTTTATACTCTGATTAAGAACGATACTATAACACAGAGGGTTAATGACCTTTATACTCTGATTGAGAACGATACTATAACACAGAGGGTTAATGACCTTTATACTCTGATTAAGAACGATACTATAACACAGAGGGTTAATGACCTTTATACTCTGATTAAGAACGATACTATAACACAGAGGGTTAATGACCTTTATAGTCTTATTAAGAACGATACTATAACTGTAGGTTTTTGTAGTGAAACAAACAAACTGTAGCTCTAAATAGTGAAATAAAAAACAACTTGCAGCTCAAATAGTGAAACAAACAAACAAACTGTAACTTTAAATAAGGTATTTCACAGAATGCTTGTATCGGATTCCATATCTCTGTTGTTGTTGTTGTTTTGTGAACTGTTTCTCGATTTCTGGTGGGCGGTGGAAACACATCAGAAACGAAATGGTTGAAAGAAAACACAACCTGACGAATATTCACATTACGTTGTTTCATTTAAGAATTGTCTCTCTTATGTACGGCTCTGTTCTTGAAACATATTGAATTCTACATACTTAAATCAAATATAATAAAAATATGAGGTATAAAAACAGTCAAACAAAAGAAAAATAAACCGTGAAAACTTCGTACTCTAAGAAACTTCCCATTCTAGCTTAGGATCGCTATATGTTAGAGACGCTTAGTGTTTAGACTAACTAAACATTGTTATCACATGTACTTCTATGCCTTTCTGTGTCACACACAATACAGACACTGGATGCTATTGTGACGATGGCGAACCCACTTTCTACAAAATAAAAGTTTGGAAACGGCTTGAATGAATCGTGAAAGAAAATGATAAAATTGTACAACATTTCAACAATATTATGTGATGATAACCGTTTCGTTACATAATAAATTTATAATAAAGTTTCTTTCGTTGTCCATTGAAGTCGCTTCAAACCAGATATTTTGACACACACAGTACTGTTATATTACACTGACACACTATTTAGACAGTACACGTATTGTAGTGTTTTGATTTGAAAATCTGAAATCCACGGAATGTGAAATCTACGTTACACGACTTGTTATAAGCAGGAATCTAACCAAGAATGTGTATAGTTTTAACAGCGATGTACGACAAAAGGTTAATCATATCTTGGATAAGCGATTCGTTTAGCCAACACAGTGGTATGACGCTGTAGAAGTGATCTGTGACGCAGCGAAGGACATTTTCAGCACCTGTGGATTTGTCTAAAAATAAATTCATTACAGTTCCACAATGTAATGGGTGTTTTTCTTATAATAAAGCCACATTAGACTATCTGCTAAGCCCACCGAGGGGAATCGAACCCTAGATTTTAGCGTTGTAAATCCGTAGACTTACCGCTGTACTAGCGGGGGACATCACAATGTAATGCAGCCAAGGTTAGAAATATGTCCCAGAAGAAATTGGGAAACTCATTCCATGGACAACAGTGGATTCCTGGACCACACTCTAAATCAATCTGGAAAACGCGCAGGTTCAAAGTAATGGTCGTAGTTTTTGAATATTTTCCAACCCAAAATAACCTTACAATAAAATATTTGAAGTTGACAAAAACTCACACACATTTTGCCACAATTCGAAATTAAACGTTTACTTTTAATATAAAAAAGGAATATGATGGAAGAAACTGGACCACGTACCTGCCAAGTTTACAGATGTAGTTCCAGTAAATGATAATGCCTTTGGTCGACATAAATGTGACTTCGGAAGACAATGGTCACGTACAGTGAAAAGTTTGTTACATTGTGGAGTCTAAGATTGTCCATCGCAAATCCTTGTTACAACGAAAATTACAATGTTGGCCAATAGTGATTAATACTAGCCTTTAGATATCAAACATCTAGATCAGCCATTCTATATCAAACGATAGCCATCAAACATCAAGTATCAGCAATCAAACATCAGCCATCAGACAGGCATCAACCATCAGGGATGAGACATCAACCATCAAAATTGAACAATACAGGAAGTGGTTTCAAGTGCAAGGAACCTGAGACGTCGATAATACTACCAGATAGACTTTGTATCTCCAAAGACTTGGTTCAGTGTTAATGAAATACAAGGAACATAAATAAAAATAATGAAAGTAAAGTTTTAAAGAAACGTATTATTATATTAGTGATTGTATTTACTTTGCTATTTTCTTTAGCCGTCTAATTGTGCAAGTTTAGAGCTAACAGTAACTGAACTTAGAAATAAATTGATGTAAACTTTGCCCTGTGTAATAACATAAAATGTTTTTAGTAAAACTCCGCAGCTTGCACTACATGGTGAAGTATTATAATTCGAAAAATTCACCATAAGTGACAATGGCTGTACAAGAAATCGTATAAGAAAAATAAATACAATATTGCACATACCCTGTACGACCCTAAGTTCTCCACAACGCAGGCTAGCTTAACATCTCTCCCAACTGACACAGTGACGTTTGGAATCGGTTCGGTGAAGTCCGGTTCGACTTCGGCTTCTTTACTTCCGGAAGAATTAGCTGCGATTATAAGAGGTACGTGTTAGGCCTAGTGATTTCAGTTTGACCTCGTAAACATAGGTTTGATTATTTGTTTATTTATTGAATTTTGCACAAAGCTGCACGAGGGCTATCTGCTCCAGCCATCCCTTATTTTGAACTAACAGTTAGAGGGAAGGCAGCTAGTGAAACAGCACTCACCACCAACTGTTGGGCTACTCTTTTACCAACGAATAGTGAGACTGGCCGTCACATTATAACGCCCCCACAGCTGATAGGGCGAACATGTTTGGTATGACGGGGATTTGAACTGTCAGATTACGAGGCGAGCAACCTAACCACCTAGCCAAGTTTGGAAACAAAAGTAAGGAAGCCATGATATTTGCCAAAGTGTCTCTTAACTGTTATATAAGGAATATCCGATAAATTCATTTTAAATCTCGCACAATACAATGATTTCTATTAAAACTGTCGAAGGATTAGGTAAAAACGGAGGTTTGTTGTACCGTGTGGCACACTAACAAATCATCCGTTTTAAAGCGAATTGTACACTTACCGGGAATTTTTAATACTAGATCCACTTTCTGTCTTCTTGTCCTGCAGTGAACGCACCAGAGTTTGGATTAATACTCTCTTGTTTTTTTAATGTTATTGAAAGCAATCCGTGAAGAGAACCTATTTGTCACTGGTGTGGGGTTTGTCATCAGGTACTTTTTTTTAGAAAATCGTCTAATCAATCAACCCAGGGTCTACTATTAAACTAACCCAGTAATAATTTCAATTTGACAGCTCGAAATGCCAAATGTGTCTACATAAGAAAGATTTATAAACGGCCCCTAGTAACATCCATTCCTCCTGAAAAATGATAAACATGCTTAAAATTTGTCAAATATTAAACAATGGAAAGTATATCTTTCACAGACAACGACATTATCTTATCTTCAACAATGAATAATTAATTACCTAACTTGGTTTGCGTTCACAGAATAAAATAATCCAATTCTTCCTTACTGGAAATATAAAGAAAATATCTGGAAACTTCGTCGGTACAAAGTGTATGTCAGTTTTGAGGCATTTCTATCCTGATCTTTGTTAACAAGGTTAAATCTGCTGTTATGTATTGTGATTTACAATCCTGAAAGTCGATAAAGAACGTGCTTATTGCTATGTATTCGCTTGTTTTGAACGTAAAAGCGACACGTTAAAATTGTTGCTGTTAAAGTGCATGGTTTTGTTTGGAATTTCGCCCAAAGCTACACGAGGGCTATCTTTGCTAGCCGTTCATAATTTAGGAGTGTAAGACTAGATAGAAGGCAAGTGGTCATCAACACCCGCCGCCAACTCTTGAACTGCTCTTTTACAAACGAATAGTTGGATTGACCGTTACATTATAACGCCCCCACGGCTGAAAGGGTGAGAATGTTTGGTGAGAGGGGGATTCGAACCCGCGACCATCAGATTACGAGTTGACTGTCTTACCCCCCTGGCCATGCCGGGCCAAGTACATTTGAAGTTGATGTCTGAAGTAGATTACATACATATGTTACATACATACATATATTACTTACATACAAATGTTACATACATATATTACATACATACATGTTACATACATACATATATTACATACATACATATATTACATACATACATATGTTACTGAAATATTACATACATACATATGTTACTGAAATATTACATATATACATATGTTACTGAAATATTTCGACTTTTTCAAATTTTAATGGGAATTAGTAAATGTATGTTTTGTTCTAAAAGTAACCACCAGGCTGTAAAGTTCATGTGTACAGGCAAATATATAACATGACAGTTTCGGTATGAACTCCGAAACTTGGTGAAATTTGAAAGAAAAGAACAAGATTTGATAGACATGTTAAAGTCATGTAAGACTGTAGGCATGTTAAAGTCATGTAAGACTGTAGACATGTTAAACTCATATAAGACTGTAGGCATGTTAAAGTCATGCAAGACTGTACACATGTTAAAGTCATGTAAGACTGCAGACATGTTAAAGTCATGCAATACTGTACACATGTTAAAGTCATATAAGACTGTAGATATGTTAAAGTCATGTAAGACTGTAGGCATGTTAAAGTCATGCAAGACTGTAGATATGTTAAAGTCATGTAAGACTGTAGACATGTTAAACTCATATAAGACTGTAGGCATGTTAAAGTCATGCAAGACTGTACACATGTTAAAGTCATGTAAGACTGCAGACATGTTAAAGTCATGCAATACTGTACACATGTTAAAGTCATATAAGACTGTAGATATGTTAAAGTCATGTAAGACTGTAGGCATGTTAAAGTCATGCAAGACTGTAGATATGTTAAAGTCATGTAAGACTGTAGACATGTTGAAATCATGTAACACTGTAGTCATGTTAAAGTCATGCAAGACTGTAGATATGTTAAAGTCATGTAAGACTGTAGACATGTTAAAGTCATGCAAGACTGTAGATATGTTAAAGTCATGTAAGACTGTAGACATGTTAAAGTCATGTAAGACTGTAGACATGTTAAAGTCATGCAAGACTGTAGATATGTTAAAGTCATGTAAGACTGTAGACATGTTAAACTCATATAAGACTGTAGGCATGTTAAAGTCATGCAAGACTGTACACATGTTAAAGTCATGTAAGACTGCAGACATGTTAAAGTCATGCAATACTGTACACATGTTAAAGTCATATAAGACTGTAGATATGTTAAAGTCATGTAAGACTGTAGGCATGTTAAAGTCATGCAAGACTGTAGATATGTTAAAGTCATGTAAGACTGTAGACATGTTGAAATCATGTAACACTGTAGTCATGTTAAAGTCATGCAAGACTGTAGATATGTTAAAGTCATGTAAGACTGTAGACATGTTAAAGTCATGCAAGACTGTAGATATGTTAAAGTCATGTAAGACTGTAGACATGTTAAAGTCATGTAAGACTGTAGACATGTTAAAGTCATGCAAGACTGTAGATATGTTAAAGTCATGTAAGACTGTATACATTTCTTTAATAACTTTTAACTTTGTACAGGCCCGGCATGGCCAGGTGGGCTAAGGCGTTCGGCTCGTAATCCGAGGGTCACGGGTTCGAATCTCTGTCACACCAAACATGCTCGCCATTTCAGCCGTGGGTGCGTTATAATGTGATGGTCATTCTCACTATTCGTTGGTAAAAGAGTAGCCCAAGAGTTGGTGGTGGGTGGTGATGACTAGCTGCCTTCCCTCTAGTCTTACACTGCTAAATTAGGGACGGCTAGCGCAGATAGCCCACGAGTAGCTTTGTGCGAAATTAACAAAAAAAAAAAAAAAACCAAATCGTGGTGAAACGGATTGTATCAGAACTACATCTTTATATTTTTGACATTTAATTGGCAGTGCGATGCCAATGAAAATAAATTGCTTTTGAGAACGGTTTGTAAGAGCCCCTTGGATGGAAAATATTCGTACTCTCAGGTAGCAATACCAAATAAAATTTAAATTTAATAAAATTTAAAATGAAATTTCGTTTAATACAGTTCTTACATTTAGGCCTAAAAAATCACCGCATGCCCTTAATGTTTCGTAGTACGAAAAATTGTCCAGGCATGAGTATACATATATATATATGTCTGCTTCAGTGATACTCGATATTAAATCGGTGATAACCAAGGTTTTTATTCATTAGTTGCCCGCAGCGGTTTCAGTTATGATTGTGAAAGAGGAAGGAGGTAGCCTTGTGTGGCCCCCTATGCAGAATCAATATGTATAGTTTGGGTAGAGAATTCGGAGGCGTTCTCTAAATGTTTACATTGGATCTACGTTTAAAATTACTGTGTGACCCACATGTAACATTACAACGTAGCTGTAAGTGTTTTGCTATTTGACTGCGGTTGGTACGTTTTGAATTGTAGTCGGATGACCATGATTGACAATGGTCCTACGAAACCGAATTCTGTTGTGACACAGTCTTTAGTCTGGAGTAGTCGGATGACCATGATTGACAATGGTCCTACGAAACCGAATTCTGTTGTGACACAGTCTTTAGTCTGGAGATATTTCACTTTTAAAACATAAGCACGTGTTTGTTAAAGCACTTTTCGTGACTCAAGTGTCATTATTTACACCATCCATAAGTAATAAAAACATAAATAAATACAGAGTAACAAAATGACCAAGAATTTCACAATTTGAACATCAGAAACTGCGTTATAAATTTTTAATATTATATACAAAATTGAAACAGCTGTTCCATATTGAAACAAATTTCTAATAATTTTTAATAAATAACTCCCTTAATATTATTTTATGATATTATTTATGTTTTATTTTACCATAGAATGTGATAATAATTAGAATAGATGGATCTTTCTAGGCCTAAATCATGCTGGTAATATAAGTTACATTTTATTTGTTAGAACTATTCCTGAGATGGTAAGTGATGACTCTGTAGGATTTGTTACGTCACTGAATTTCACCTTTATAGACAAGCATGAGTTACTGTAACCCTAAGTAATTCGACGTTTCTTTTAATGAACACTTCAATTTTAAAAGTCGCTCGAGCACAACACACCATATCTCCGCTACTCATAGTTAAGATTCAATGATAACCATTGGATCTATTACTTTGTATCAGACTTTACAGGATATAAAGAACTAATAGTTAATAAAATGTGACTTTTGTTGTTTTTTTTTGGCAGAATGAGAGATAAAATTTATGTTAAATATTTCAGACAACTGGTTCCGATAACATAGTTACTTGTTTTGTTTTTGTTTTTGAAATTCGCGCAAGCGACACGAGGGTTATCTGTGTTAACCGTTCCTAATTTTGCAGTGTAAGACTATAGAGGAGACAGCTAGTCATCACCACCCACCGCCAACTCTTGGGCTACTCTTTTACCAAGTGGGATTGACCGTTACATTATAACGCCCCCACGGCATAAAGGGCGAGCATGTTTGGTGTGACGGGGATTCGAACCCGCGACCATCGGATTACGAGTCGAGTGCCTTAACCACCTGGCCATGCCGGGCCCAACATAGTTACTATCATCAGGGCTATGCTAGCAAAGCTACGTTGGGCTATCTGCTGTGCCCACCAACGAGAACTGAACTTTTGAGTTTAGAATTTTAAATTGAAAGACTTTTCGCTGTGATAGTGGGGTATTATCGAAACTACTTAGGTGACACGTACGATAAAGATTGTCTTTGTGAATGTGCCAAAACATGTCATTCTTGTTTTTGTTGTTTATGATTGTAATTTTTATATGAACCTAAAAACACAAAAGATAAAAATTCGAATTCCTCACTTGTTTTTATATTGTTTTATGTCGTTCACTACCGGTAGCGTCAACGTATCGTATTGGGTAATTTTGTCTTTATTCGTTACGGCACTCTGTGATGACTGTAGACTGTGTGAAAGCACCCGTTTTCTGTGTAGAATGAACAGTGAGTCACAGCAGTAATGGATGGTGTTAGCTGTGTTGATTATAATAATTTTGTTTAATTTCTCTGTGTTACTTAGAAAGTAAAAGCGCCGTGATCCACGAGGAATTTGGTTCACGTGTATTTAGAAAACAAAATAAAAGCTTGAGAAAATGGCGTATGTGAGTTTTTACTCACGTTCTGAGGGGGTGGGGAATTTGTACAAGATGGTGGCTGACGTTTAAAGGACCAGTTCTTGATTATTTGATTTATCTTGAAGTTTCTCTTGGCTTTAAAAGAATTCCGTTCCTTTAAAACGTAGAACCTACTTTGAAGTTTATAATAAAAAAACACGTTTAGTGACCTGTTTTGTATTATTAACACTCGAGATAAACTGATGTACACTTGATAAAAATATTCGCGCCAGTAAATGAAATTCGACAAGCTTTCTCCTCGAGATAGAACTAACCATTCGAAAAAAAAGGAAGAAAGGTCTTATCACGAAATTCCGCAAGGTTCGAACACGTGAAAGAGGTAGCCAATTGAGAAAAAGTATTCTTTCTTGAAACTCAGATAACTTGAAAAAGAAAACGAGATTTCATCTTGGGCTTTCTGGAAGTTTCTATCAAAATGAGTTACCGATGTATATTTATCAAATTTAACAACATCTGTAATATGCTATAAACCTTTTAAAACTACTGTATCAATCCTATTCAATAAATCCGTTTTTAAAGTCTTCTAACATATACGTTATTTTCGCAAAGCACTGTCTTTGCTTAATAAACGAAAGTTCTATAATAGTGTAAGTCATATGAAAAGATGTTAAACAGTGCAGTTATGTGGAGATTTTCTCCCATTCTTCACAGAATTGTGCAAAAGAAACTGGCGTAAAATTGAATTCATTTTTTCTAGCATTCATCCACACAGCAGTAAAATAAGAGAGATAAATATATAAACATAAAAAAATATATCCAAAGTTCGTACAAGACGGAGTGAAGAAATATCTGTGGTTGATTTTGATTAATAACCACATTTCATTTTGGGAAAGGGGTGATGTTAGGTAAAGTTATCTGTAAATAACAAAATATTCATAAACTTGAAATAAATAATATAATATAATATAATATAATATAATATAATATAATATAATATAATATAATATAATATAATATAATATAATAGAATAGAATAGAATAGAATAGAATAGAATAGAATAGAATAGAATAGAATAGAATAGAATAGAATAGAATAGAATAGAATATAATATAATATAATATAATATAATATAATATAATATAATATAATATAATATAATATAATATAATATAATATAATATAATATAATATAATATAATAATATAATATAATATAATATAATATAATATAATATAATATAATATAATATAATATAATATAATATAATAATATAAAGAACGTCTTCAAACGACCAATAACAACAAGATTACTGGGTTTTACCAATTTAATATTATTCTAGAATAGTGTTACACTTAATATATACTGTTTTACAAAATAGCTATTTTGTATTATTTTCTGTCCTTGCGAAAACTTAAAGTTGAATTACTTAGACTACGTATTCTGCAAATAACATTCTAATTAAAAAATATAGGACTATGACAGAAACAGATGCTATAACATAGGATATAGGTTACATTTGTCAGGCCTTGTTTATTGTAGTTAAACACAACCAATAGAACAATATTTATCTTTCGTATTAGTGGAACAAACTATGTCTCACAACAAAATGTTCATTCACATTTATTTCGAGTTAAGTATGTACAAACGAGGTTTGAAATTCATTTTTGAAAAGAAGCATAGCTTTAATGAATTCTAGAAGTATATATTATGGATAGATACTTTGTAAAAACACGAATGATGAACTCCCATCAAAGAGTGCCGCTATGAAAAAAACATAAACAATTAATCTCACGGGTTGTCTTTTTGATAATATATCTGCTATGCAGGCTCACTAACTACTGGCCAAATGATGATACAACAGTTGTTTAGACACGTTTACTGTATTATACTAGATCCCCATATATTGAGACACTTACCTTTACTGTATTACAGTAGATCACCATCTGTTGAGACGCTTTTACTGTATTGGAGTAGATAACCATCTGTTGAGACACTTACTTTTACTGTATTAGAGTAGATCACCATCTGTTGAGACTCTTACTTTTACTGTATTAGAGTAGATCACCATCTGTTGAGACACTTACTTTTACTGTATTAGAGTAAATCACCATCTGTTGAGACACTTACTTTTACTGTATTAGAGTAGATCACCGTCTGTTAAGACACTTATCTTTACTGTATTATAATAAATCACCATCTGGTAAGACACTTTACTGTATTAAAGTAGATCACCATCTGTTGAGACACTTACTTTTACTGTATTAGAGTAGATCACCATCTGTTGAGACACTTACTTTTACTGTATTAGAGTAGATCACCGTCTGTTAAGACACTTATCTTTACTGTATTATAATAAATCACCATCTGGTAAGACACTTTACTGTATTAGAGTAGATCACCATCTGTTGAGACACTTACTTTTACTGTAGTAGAGTAGATCACCATCTGTTGAGACACTTACTTTTACTGTATTAGAGTAGATCACCATCTGGTGAGACACTTACTTTTACTGTATTAGAGTAGATCACCATCTGTTAAGACACTTACTTTTACTTATTAGAGTAGATCACCATCTGTTGAGACACTTACTTTTACTGTATTAGAGTAGATCACCATCTGTTGAGACACTTACTTTTACTGTATTAGAGTAGATCACCATCTGTTAAGACACTTACTTTTACTGTATTAGAGTAGATCACCATCTGTTGAGACACTTATCTTTACTGTATTAGAGTAGATCACCATCTGTTAAGACACTTACTTTTACTGTATTAGAGTAGATCACCATCTGTTGAGACACTTATCTTTACTGTATTAGAGTAGATCACCATCTGTTAAGACACTTACTTTTACTGTATTAGAGTAGATCACCATCTGTTGAGACACTTATCTTTACTGTATTAGAGTAGGTCACCATCTGTTGAGACACTTACTTTTACTGTATTAGAGTAGATCACCATCTGTTAAGACACTTATCTTTACTGTATTATAATAAATCACCATCTGGTAAGACACTTTACTGTATTAGGGTAGATCACCATCTGTTGAGACACTTACTTTTACTGTAGTAGAGTAGATCACCAACTGTTGAGACACTTACTTTTACTGTATTAGAGTAGATAACCATCTGTTGAGAGACTTACCGTATTAGAGTAGATCACCATCTGATAAGACTCTTACTTTTACTGTATTAGAGTAGATCACCATCTGTTAAGACACTTACTTTTACTGTATTAGAGTAGATCACCATCTGTTGAGACACTTATCTTTACTGTATTACAATAAATCGCCATCTGGTAAGACACTTTACTGTATTAGAGTAGATCACCATCTGTTGAGACACTTACTTTTACTGTATTAGAGTAGATCACCATCTGTTGAGATACTTACTTTCACTGTATTAGAGTAGGTCACCATCTGTTGAGACACTTTTACTGTATTAGAGTAGATCACCATCTGTTGAGACACTTACTTTTACTGTATTAGAGTAGGTCACCATCTGGTAAGACACTTTACTGTATTAGAGTAGATCACCATCTGTTGAGACACTTACTTTTACTGTATTAGAGTAGATCACCATCTGTTAAGACACTTACTTTTACTGTATTAGAGTAGATCACCATCTGTTGAGACACTTATCTTTACTGTATTAGAGTAGATCACCATCTGTTGAGACACTTACTTTTACTGTATTAGAGTAGATCACCATCTGTTGAGACACTTTTACTGTATTAGAGTAGATCACCATCAGTTGAGACACTTACTTTTACTGTATTAGAGTAGATCACCATCTGTTGAGACACTTACTTTTACTGTATTAGAGTAGATCACCATCTGTTGAGACACTTAATTTTACTGTATCAGAGTAGATCACCATCTGTTAAGACACTTACTTTTACTGTATTAGAGTACATGACCGTCTGTTGAGACACTTTTACTGTATTAAAATAGATCACTATTTGTAGATTTCCAGCTGATGAGACATCTGTTTGTTAAGTCAGTGAGTTCTGTCACTGTGTTAGAAACTTGTTCATTTACTGTCTATCAAGTTGATTTTTACTAAACATTTAGACAATATGGTTCTTTAGCATATAAGTAAAGTTACGGGTTTTTGGGAAGCGGTCACAATCATTATGATTTTGTTGAGAAGCCATAAAAACTAAAACAAATGAATATAACTTAGGTCAGCATATTTCAGAAAAGATAAAGAACGGAATGTTTGAATGAAGAGTCAAATAAAAGATGTTCACAATGTGGATCATTAATAAGTGTCGTGTTTAGGATCAAATCTCATGTGATATAGGGAGATACATTCGACAAAGATATTCAGTCGAAATATTCAAGTAGTAGATATATCAGGGGTGAAACGCTAATTATTGGATATTCAGTTCTGAACGTAGCTCTTGTCATTAGACATTCAGTTCTGAACGTAGCTCTTGTCATTAGACATTCAGTTCTGAACGTAGCTCTAGTCCTTAAACTTTCAGTTCTGAACGTAGTTATAGTCATTAGACATTCAGTTCTGAATGTAGCTCTAGTCCTTAAATTTCAGTTCTGTACGTAACTCTAGTAATTAGACTTTCAGTTCTGAACGTAGCTCTAGTCCTTAAACTTTCAGTTCTGAACGTAGCTATAGTCATGAGACATTCAGTTCTGAACGTAGCTATAGTCATGAGACATTCAGTTCTGTACGTAACTCTAGTAATTAGACTTTCAGTTTTGAACGTAGCTCTAGTCATTAGACTTTCAGTTCTGAACGTAACTTCAGTGATCAGACATTCAGTTTTGGACGTGACTCTTGTCATGAAACACAGGTGGTTTGTTCCCTCATCTAATTTCGTATTTATAGAAATATTTAAAAGTATATCTTTATTTTCAGTGTCGGTCCCTTTGTGTATTTTTATTGTACAAATAAAATAAAAGCATAATTTCCTGTCGTTTGTTAGAAACATTTTTTTTTATTACATCCCTCCACAGGAAGGGTGCTCCAGTTGGTAATCTATATTTCATAATTGTTGCTTAACTCTACGTATTCAGTAAAACACTTCATCCAGGTGGCGTAGTGAACTAATTTATATTTATTTCAATAAAGTTTCCAGAAACCTAAGTTTAAAATCGATGGCTCTCAAAGCAGCATTAATTTTTTATATCTGGTTTGAGTTCGTTTACAGTTTTACGTATAAATACCATTTAGGACTTTGGATATGACTCTGTTTACGAAAAAGTTTGAAATGTCACTTTTTCATGGTGTAATATCCACAGAGGGCAGCACTAACTAAGATCGAAAGTCTTTGTCGCTGAACTTTGTATGTAATAAATCAACTAATCGAGAAATCGATACAAATTATATAAACAGTAACTTAATTACGAAGTTAAATAAATGTCCTTGTCCTGAGTGAAACGTGAGTTTGGCGTTATATGTAACCTTAGTGTGAGATGCGACCTTGACATGAAATGTGACGCGAACATGAGATATGATCTTGCTATATGATATGATACTGGTGTGAGATCTAACCTTTGGCGTACGTTATGGCTTTGACTTGATGTGTGACGTTGACAAGAGAATAAATCATATCCACAAATTTCATTCGCAGGACATCGAACAGGATGTCTGTGAAGTCTGGAACCAGATGCACTTCAGTGAATTGTACAGAATATGTTCTATACGCTGTCCTCATTTGATACAAGTTTATAAACGGTGTTTACATTTCATTTGAACACTGTGAAGCACATCTGTGTCATTTTCAATGGTCAGACACTCGTTTCAAATTCGTTGTTTCAGATGTTCAGCGATACTGATTTTATCTTTGTACACGTGGGCTTTGAACAGTCCTCAGAAAAACGGAATCCGTAGATTTGTTTGTTTGGAGTTAAGAACAAGCCTACATAACGGGCTATCCGTTGCTCTGCCCACCACGAGTATCGAAAGTTTTTCTAGCGTTGCAAGTCCTTAGACATACCGCTGTGCCAGTGGGAGGGGGAGACAAACATATGAGAGTTGAGTAGGAGGTTTTCGGAGCAAATTCCTAAAGACCACGTGTGTCACTCCAATGTCCTAGGAAGGTGTAATTCAATCAATCTCGGACTTTTAAGGTGCACATCTCTTACGTCTCATAATCTTCGGACACCCTAAACAACATAAAACATGCCACTATTCAGATCTCTCATTTATATCTAGAAACGTGAACAGACCCAGTGAATGTCTAGGCCATGACCAAATAACAGATTACAGACCATTTAGCCATTGGGAGATATCAAGTTCTGAAACTATTAATTAAAGTCCCGGGTTAAAGTATATATTGTAATCTTTCAAGTCGTGTGGTTAATATTTCCTTCCTCTGTTATTATACTCTTATAAATGGAATCGAAGCAGGCACAGTGCCATGTTGCACTCTACAAGAACTGTATTTCATTAACGAGGATTTTTAATAACTTATTTATAGCGCTTATCGATGCACATCGGCCATTCTTCATTCTGAAATAAAGACCGAACATCTCCTATGTGGTCTTAATGTGTTTCTTTGCTTTTATTACCTAGAGCTTTCATTTAACTTAAACAAACACTTTCTTATGTTATGTTGTTAAGACAGTAAGAAATAATTAACCTAACAGTTCTTCTCTCGTTGCTTCTCTAACTGGTTATTTTGACACGAGCTTGTCCATGAACATGAGATTAATGAATACAGTTTCAAACTACAACAGAAAACTTTCGTCTTGACCAAAATAACTGAGTTCTGATGCAACTTTTCAGTTGTCAACAGTTCCTTTTTTGACGCAGTTCCAGTTATCAAAAATGTCGTTCTAGTTACCAAGTGTTCCGTTTCGGTAGAATTTTATTTATCAATCATTAAGTTTTGGATGTAACTACATCCATTAGACAGTAAGTATTGGATGTAACTATACCCGTTAGACATTAAGTTTTGGATGTAACTACATCCATTAGACAGTAAGTTTTGGATGTAACTACTTCCATTAGACAGTAAGTATTGGATGTAACTATACCCGTTAGAGATTACGTTTTGGTTGTTACTATACCAATTAGCCATTAAGTTTTGGATGTAACTGTAACTGTAGTCGTTAGACATTAAGTTTTGGATGTAACTATACCCGTTAGAGATTACGTTTTGGTTGTTACTACACCAATTAGCCATTAAGTTTTGGATGTAACTGTAACTGTAGTCGTTAGACATTAAGTTTTGGATGTAACTGTAGTCGTTAGACATTAAGTTTTGGATGTAACTGTAGTCGTTAGACATTAAGTTTTGGTGTAACTATACCCATTAGCCATTAGGTTTTGGATGTAACTGTAGTCATTAGACAATACGCTTAAGATACACTTAAATCATTAGACATTAAGTTTTGGATGTAATTCATCACCTCACACCTAACATAATTAATACCATGTTATATATTAATTTCATGCCTTAGTAAACTGTATATGGTTATTTATTTTCAGATTCGATTCTCGAACGTTACTAATGGTATTGTGATAGGCTATCCGTTCGTCAGTGAAAAACGTTTGTGAAAATTCTATGTCTTTCGTTTTGAAGATATTTTTGTGGGTACTTGTGTATTGTATTTATTATTCTAGGTGGTACAAATTACAGGAGATTCTAGGAGATTTCCTGTCACTCGGAGAAAATGTCCGGACGCGGTTTGAATAAAACTTGCTTCATATCAGTAGTCAATGTATGTTCAGAATGTTGTCTGTTAAAGGCATTGGATAGTAGCTTCAAGTTGTCAAAGTTACGTTCTAGTCTGGACGGAATTTAAAGATTTGCGGGGTCTGTCATCTTTCATAGGGTTATATAAGCCCTTTATATTGCTTATGAAACATCACACATACCTCAAATTTGTTTGTTTAAATGACAAATAGGGACCCATTGTATGGAAACAGTTTCAAGGAATAAACATTGGTTAAGACTAAATCATGCTCGTTTTAACTAAAATAACAAAAAAATGAAACCAAAACCTATTGTTTACGTAGTTAGCTTCCATAATGTAAAATTATGGTATACTGTGAGGTGGTGGGGATACTTCTTGACACGTTATTTTATAAGGTAGTAAAAATATACCTAGTAACTGTAATATAGAGAGCGTAAAGATGCGAAATACGGCCATATATATTCCAAAACATACGTCGACAGTTCATAGCAAAAAACATTAACCTGTCTTGCAGGAAGTGATAGAAGTGACTGTTAGTTCCATTTACAACATTCCGTAAATAAGTCTAATAAATGTTTATTGGTTGGCATTCGTCACGATCTGTTTGTAGAACGCGGATTTGAAGAACTTGAGGTTTTAGCTTGTTAAGTTCTGCCATTTCTTTACATTTCGAATTTCGCGCAAAGCTACACGAGGGCTATCTGCGCTAGCCGTCCCTAATTTAGCAGTATAAGACTAAAGGGAAGGCAGCTAGTCATCATCACCCACCGCCAACTCTTGGGCTACTTTTTTTACCAATGAATAATGGGATTGGCCGTCACATTATAACGCCCTCACGGCTGGAAGGGCGACCATGTTTGGTGCGACCGAGATTCAAACCCGCGATCCTCGGATTACGAGTCGAACGACTTAACCACCTGGCCATGCCGGGCCCTGCTATTTCTTAAACGTGTAGTAATGACTTGTTTACTCGAATTATTTACAGAATTTTGTAATTTAAAGATTGTATCATAATAACTGTTGGGTAAAAGTGTTAAATTAATTGATTTAAAATAGTTTGTTTATAGTTTCACAATTAGTTTTAATAAGCAAACATTGAAATTAATTTTCATTTGCTTATTCACAACATGTAATTTCCAGATGGTGTACACGGAAAATTTAACATTGTGTCCTTTGCAACTAGTAATTTGAAAAAAATATTTTTAGATAAATGAATCGAAATGAATGTCCTCAAGTTTTCCCAATAGACGAAATTGCAAAAATAGAAGTTTGTGCGTCTATCCTTAATTATGTCCTGTAAATAGATGTTTACATACACGCGTCTATTGTTAAATGTGATTTCAAGAATATGCTACCTTTACAAATGCACGTGTAACATTGTTTAGTTTGTTTTAATTACTGGGAACTTTTGACTTCTTTAAGCTGATGACTACCAGATAATTACACTTGTCATCAGTTGTTATAGCTACACAACTACCAGATACTTACAGTTGTCATCAGTTGTTACAGCTACACAACTACCAGATAATTACAGTTGTCATCAGTTGTTATAGCTACACAACTACCAGATAATTACAGTTGTCATCAGTTGTTATAGCTACACAACTACCAGATAATTACAGTTGTCATCAGTTGTTATAGCTACACAACTACCAGATAATTACACTTGTCATCAGTTGTTATGGCTACACGACTACCACATAGTTGTCATCAGTTGTTATAGCTACATAACTACCAGATAATTACAGTTGTCATCAGTTGTTATAGCTACACAACTACCAGATAATTACAGTTGTCATCAGTTGTTATAGCTACACAACTACCAGATAATTACACTTGTCATCAGTTGTTATGGCTACACGACTACCACATAGTTGTCATCAGTTGTTACAGCTACACAACTACCAGATAATTACAGTTGTCATCAGTTGTTATAGCTACACAACTACCAGATAATTACAGTTGTCATCAGTTGTTATAGCTACACAACTACCAGATAATTACAGTTGTCATCAGTTGTTATAGCTACACAACTACCAGATAATTACAGTTGTCATCAGTTGTTATAGCTACACAACTACCAGATAATTACACTTGTCATCAGTTGTTATGGCTACACGACTACCACATAGTTGTCATCAGTTGTTACAGCTACACAACTACCAGATAATTACAGTTGTCATCAGTTGTTATAGCTACACAACTACCAGATAATTACAGTTGTCATCAGTTGTTATAGCTACACAACTACCAGATAATTACAGTTGTCATCAGTTGTTATAGCTACACAACTACCAGATAATTACACTTGTCATCAGTTGTTATGGCTACACGACTACCACATAGTTGTCATCAGTTGTTATAGCTACACGACTGTTTTTTTTAGTCATGCGATGTATTGATGAGAAAAAAATGAAAAACTCGCGTGCGAAATCGAACTCAAAATCTCAGTGTTATAAACATATCAGTGTTATAAACATATCAGTGTTATAAACATATCAGTGATATAAACATATCAGTGATATAAACATATCAATGTTATAAACATATCACTGTTTTCACTCTGCTTAATGAACACAGGTTCACATAATTAAGTGGATTTAAATAACGCTGACTTCCAAATTACTTTATAATCGATAACACTATGTAACACAATGTTTACTACTTCTTGTTCCTGGACAGAAAGTGTTATTTCCCAATTACTTATGTCTAAAGTAAATGGAAAAGACCTATTTTTCTCTTCAAACTTTGCTTTTGTGATCTGGGAGTGTATAACAAAAACATGATGGGAGACTATATTTGGGGGCTGATATGTAAAAGTGATTTTCATTACAGTCACAAATCTCGAAAAACTACTCACTTCTAAACATGTTTGTATAACTTTAGTATAAATACATGTAAATCTTGATTCATATGTTGTTTTATTCAGACCTTATGCAAACTAAAATGTGCAAATTTGTCCGTTTTTACATAGAAAATAGGTTAATTTCTAAATTTCATTATCCAGGTCACAAAAGCAAAGTTTGAAGGGAATAATGGCCACTTTCTGTAACTTTACAATATAAGTAATTAAACACATACTATCCAGGAACAAAGTTTGTGTTGCATAATGTAATGAACTCTGAAATAACAGTTAGGATCAGAGTGTTTTACAAAAAGTACGTGATGCTAAGTATTTTTCTTTCTAGACTCTTCGTCATTAATGGTGTATTAGTTTGACGCTTTCCTTGTTCTAGAAAATCTATTAGTCGCTTATTAGGCTTAGTGATACCAAATGACAACAAAGAAGCTGAAAAAGATAGAAGCTGGTTTCAGCTAGATGAGTGAGATGTGTATAGCCCCTAAACATTCGTTCTGTTCATCAGCAGTTTCATTAATACACGCTCGAACAGACCCCATGTGTTCTTTCTATATTGCAAAATGACTTTCAGCATCGCCCCCTGCTGGGAATGAATCGTGTGAGCGATAACAGGATCTAGTAAGCTTTTGAAGATTGCCGACGTGTGTGTATGGTATGAAACACAGACATTAAGTTCTGGCTCCCAAGAGTTCAAAGAACTACCAGTTGTAGAAACGTTTCAGTGCACCATGAAGAACTGATAATGACCCTGTATGATTGTATCTCAGAGCGGCTGGTAGGGATATTAAATTTTTACTAATAAAACGGAGAACAACGTTTCGACCTTCTTAGGTCATCTTCAGATTAACAAAGAGCGAGTTTACAACTGACTGTTGCAAACGGACACCGTCTTAGGTGTTAGGGACGAGAGAATAAACGTGTACCGGACTGTAGGGGCGTTGCAGTTACATGTTAAGGTTTTTAATTAGTATAGCTATAAAGGTGTTCCTTTATATTGGTTTAATTTTGGTTTTGGTTGCTGTATAAGTTGGGCTTCTCTGATTTTGTGTTTCTTTATATTTGTTTCCATATTTAATATCTGGTTGTTTTCTATTATTGTGTTGTTTTTATTTGATTTGCAGTGTTCAAAAACATGTGAAGGTGTGTTTTTTTATGTTCTTTGAATCTAGTTTCCATTTTTCTGCTTGTTTCTCCAATACAGAAATCGTGTCAGTTATCACATTGTATTTTATAAATTATGTTGGTGTTGTGTTTGTCAGTCTAGTTTTTACATAATATAGACTTTAGTTTTGTACCTGTTTTTTGAATAAATTTGGTATTAACTGGAATGTTGTGTTTTATTTAAAGTTTTTTCCACAAGTTGGTTATTTTTTCTGCTGATGTCAGGAACATATGGTATGCAGCAGTATAAGGTTTTGTTGTTTGTTGTATCTTGGGATTTACTGTTGTTTGTTTGTTGTTTGTCTAGATTTGTGTGTATAATTTTTTCCACGGTTTTTTGAGGATATATGATGATGTTGTTGAAGTGTTGTTTTGTTCATTTCATAATAAAGTTCATAATAATAAAGTTAAAAGAATCTTTGAAAGACGAGCTGACGTCACATAAAGCACGAGCTGACGTCACATAAAGTATAAAAGTTTTGATGTAATTTCCCTCTTCACAGAAGTCCCAACAAGTGAAGCCTGCAAGATAGCTTTGGAACTCCAAGACCCCAACCCACTGGTACACAACCACAGCAACCAATTAACAACCTTTATAGAATTCACTACCACCAAAACTAACTTTATGTTAAATAACCAAAACTACCTATAAATAAATGGCCTAAGTATGGGGAATCCCGTGTCACCAGTTTTAGTGAACATTTTTATGACACAGATTGAATCACAAGCGATCAGTTCAGCCTCACACCCACCACTGTACTGGTACAGGTATGTTGATTATACAGTTGCTGGATTCACCTCTACAGAACACACAGTTAACTCGATACACCCCAATATTAAGTTCACCTGTGAACAGGACAAAACTAACCAAATAGCATTTCTTAACATCAAGATTACTAGAACTGATACACAATTCAAAACAGAAATCCACAAAAAAATCACCCATACTGGATTATACATTCCCAGCACATGAAACAAAACAAAGACTCGACATATTAAGAAACCAAATAAACACAACCACACAATTTTGTTCACCTGATAAAATTAACAAAATAAAACAACACTTCATCAACATCAACAAATTTCCCAAAAACCGTTGAAAAAATTACAGACACAAACCTACACAAACAACAAGCAAACAACAATAAATCCCAAGATACAACAAACTACAAAATCTTATACTGCTGCATACCATATGTTCCTGACATCAGCCAATAAATAACCAACATTTGGAAAAAACTTATAACAAAACACAACATTCCAGTAAACACCAAATTTATTTAAAAACCAGGTACAAAACTAAAGTCCATATTATGTAAAAATACAGTGACAAAAACAACACCAACATAATTTATAAAATACAATTCAACAACAGCCAGGACTTCAATATTGAAGAAACAAGTAAAAAAACAACAACAACAAAAGGAAACCAGATTCAAAGAACACAAAAATACCTTCACACATTTTTGAACACTTCAAATAAAATAAACACAACATAACCATAGAAAACACCCAGTAGAGAAACAAATATAAACAAACGCAAAATCAGAGAAGCCCTACTTATACAGCAACTAAAACCGAAATTAAACCAATATAAAGGAACATATTTTTCTTGTACTAGTTAATATCCTAGCATCTAACTGCAACTCCCCCTACAATCTCGTACCTGTTTATACTCTCGTTCCTAAGACATGTGTCCGGCAACAGTCAGTTGTAAACTCATTCTTTGTTACCTTGAAGATGATCTAGGAAGGTTCAAACGTTGTTCTCCGCTTTATGAGTAAAACTGTTAATACATACACCGGCCCAGCATGGCCAAGTGGTTAAGACACTAGCCTCATAATTTGAAAGTTGTGGGTTCGCGTGATAAGAGTGAGGGTCTTTTGTTTGTTTTTGAACTTCGCGCAAAACTACACGTGGTCTATTTGCGCTAGCTGTCCGTAATTTAGCAGTGTAAGACTAGAAAAAAGGCAGCTAGTCACCACTACCCACCGCCAACTCCTGGGCTACTCTTTTACCAAGAAATAGTGGGATTGACCGTCACATTATAGCGCCCCCACGATTGAAAGGGCGAACATGTTTGATGTGACGGGGATTCGAACCCGCGACCCTAAGATTACAAGTCCAATGCCTTAACCACCTGACATTGCTGAGCCGTATACAGTTTTGAAAGAAGCTATATATATCACTCCCGTTAATCTAGTGGCCAGGAGGGGACCGTTGAATCGCGTCCTGGTTAGGTTTGTATCTGTCACAGAAATGATGACACACTAGACTTAACTGTTGTGAGAATATGAAAATTGTGGACGTAATAGGAAGATCAAATGACTTAAACTTAGGAAAATATAGGAACAGGTACTAAGAGTGAAAATATAGAAACAGGCACTAAGAGTGAAAATATAGAAACAGGCACTAAGAGTGAAAATATAGAAACAGGCACTAAGAGTGAAAATATAGGAACAGGCAATAACAGTGAAAATATAGAAACAGGCACTAAGAGTGAAAATATAGAAACAGGCAATAACAGTGAAAACATAGGAACAGGCAATAACAGTGAAAACATAGGAACAGGCACTAACAGTGAAAATATGGGAACAGGTACTAACAGTGAAAATATAGGAACAGGCAATAACTGAAAATATAGGAACAGGTACTAACAGTGAAAATATAGGAACAGGTACTAACAGTGAAAATATAGGAACAGGTACTAACAGTGAAAATATAGGAACAGGCAATAACAGTGAAAACATAGGAACAGGCAATAACAGTGAAAACATAGGAACAGGCACTAACAGTAAAAATATGGGAACAGGTACTAACAGTGAAAATATAGGAACAGGCAATAACTGAAAATATAGGAACAGGTACTAACAGTGAAAACATAGGAACAGGTACTAACAGTGAAAATATAGGAACAGACACCAACAGTGAAAATATAGGAACAGTCACTAACAGTGAAATTATTAATGAAATGTTGGCCGGTTAAACAAATACACCAGAAACTTGTATGTGGTCCACAACCAAAACCGTAATCTAGAATTTCACGTTACGACTTATTCGCGTATAAATTAGTGTCACTGGGGACTCATGTATCATAATATGTTCAGTAATTTTATGTTTTATTGCTTATGATCTAAATGTTAAAACGTGGCCGAACAGACAAAGCGAAGCCACTCAGTATGTACGTAAAATACTGAGTAATGTGTTGGGTTAAGTACAACGTTGTTGTTTTTTCTGTACGACTCATACGATATTAGTGTCAGTGTAACTCTTTACGTTATATATATAACAGTAATGCAGTGGATAAATACTTTAAGAAATGGTTTTAAAAAATCAACGGGTTTGTTATTGACTTCTTTGGTAATTTTAGAGTTGGGTGTTCTGAAGTGGTTTTTGTTTTTCAAAGTTCAAAGGGTGCTTTTATTTATATAAAAATGATAAAAACCAAAAAATGGATCCTTTATTGAATTTTTTAAATTATCTCATGAATTCTTAATGCAATTTAAAACTACGTTTAAATCAAACACATTTTAGGTGTATTTGCAACAATCTTTTATTTTGTTTGGAGTAAAACAACAACAATAAATGTTTCTTTAGAGTGTATGTGTGGAAAAAGGCTTAACCAGTTAACCAAATAACATCCCGGAGACCCAGAAGTTAAACTTCTCCTTAAATCTGACAAGTAACGCCAGGCCCTCTTCCTTTACGATCTCATTAATTGGCTACGGAACGAGTTTACTGACATGCAGCTGTTCATTATAGCATGTCGTGCCACGAGTCCCTTTTTTTAGTGTTTAGCGCAGGGGACACCAAACATGATCGGCTGATGGCAACTTCGGTGTTGCCATGTAATCATTATCTGTTACTTCGAGTCTTCTAATGAACGCTGTTTGTGTCGAAACATGAACAGCCTTATACATAAGAACCGCTGCATACAGTTAATAAAATCATTTGAATGTTGTCTTTTTTTTTTTTTTTTTAATAACAATTCCAGTTAGCCATATACTTGGAGCAAAACTGGCCTTCACCGCAACTGATTAAATGAAGTTTTTTTACGTTTCTGCTTGATAATGTAAGAGATTCCTCGTAACAGCATTTTCGGCTGTAATCCCAAGATAACTCAACTCATTTCTGATTCGTTTTAGACATTCCAGAATTACCTAACCATACAGGTGAAAAATAACATTCTCATTTTAGTTCTGTTGTGTTAGAATATTAAAGTTTGTAAAATACAGAACGCCTGATTGAGGTTACTTATAATTCCAGATTAATATAAAAATTTAACTCAGAGTCAATCAGGACTGTTACGACTATAATCTGTTATTCCTGATTGGACGTCGTTTACTAAAAATAACCTTTAATTCAATTGGACGAAAGTCATGCTAATTCATGATTAAAGAAAGGTTACTTTAGGACATGAAAAGTTGCTTCACTTGTTTGTAATTGTAAGAAACGCTCATAAAACCCGCAAAATGCAAAATGGACCCAGTAAAATTCCATACTATATTTGGCGAAGATCCATCCACACTATGCGAGTTAATTACATGGCTATAAAACAGACAGTGCTACTACATTTATATGGATTCTAAGTAAATCCACGATGTATTATTATTGGCTTGGAGTAGAATGCTCGATTTAATTTG
This sequence comes from Tachypleus tridentatus, assembly GCF_004210375.1. Lineage (NCBI taxonomy): Eukaryota > Metazoa > Arthropoda > Merostomata > Xiphosura > Limulidae > Tachypleus > Tachypleus tridentatus. Next base: position 55,877,169 of record NW_027467782.1, read on the forward strand.
TATGAAGCTTAGCTCTTCTGCGAAACATGACGTTTTACAAAGCATAAAGTGCAAATTTTAATCGAGTTAAATTTGATAAATTAGCGCAACTTACTCGTCTGGTTTAATTATAGTGAAATAAAGTGTGATTTTGTTGGCACAGATCTGAAGTTTCTTTACTAGGCTTAACAGCAGTTAATATATCTTGTTTGTTTTTAATCACCTAATTTATAAACGTAGTTACGTTTTAGCATGTGATTATTGTCTACTTGTCTTTCAATGATTTCTAAGAATTCGAGGTAAAAGGAACTTTTTCCAACATAGCATTCAACTACAGCTTTATGAATAATGGCTAAACAATAACAGTTTGGACCCGGCATGGTCAGGTGGTTAAGGCACTCCACTCGTAATCTGAGTGTCGCAGGTTCTAATCCCCGTCGCACCAAACATGCTCGCCCTTTCAACCGCGGGGGCGTTATAATGTAACGGTCAATCCCACTATTCGTTGGAAAAAGAGTAGCCCAAGAGTTGGCGGTGGGTGGTGAAGACTTACATTACAAAATTAGGGACGGTTAGCACAGATAGCCCTCGTGTAGCTTTGCGCGAATTTCTAAAACACACAAACGAACAATAACAATTTGAGGTAAAAGGTACTTCTTTTTTTAAAATCTTAAAGATATGGCGGTTAAAACTAAGGAAGAAATTAGCACATTAACACATGATGTAACACAAAAATGTGTTGTATTAATATCAAAGTATGTAATACAAAAATATGATGTAACACAAAAATGTGTTGTATTAATATCAAAGTATGTAATATTAACACACAAATGTGGTGTCTTAACCCTGAGGTATGGTGTAGTAATACAAAAATATGTGTTAACACAAAAATGTGGTGTATTAATACAAAGATACAGTGCACTAATATCAAGATATGTGTAGTTAACCTAAACATAAAGCGGTGTTAACTATATGAAACACAAACACAACTACCGAATCATGTTTCCTCACTTTACAAAATGTTCAAGTTGATGTTTCACGAAACAGAATTATCACAGAACGTGAATATTTCACATGAAGCTGTTTTCACTTTTCCTTTGCAAGTTAAGTATGGGCCATGTCTTCGTTAAAGATACTTAATCAGGCGATCTACCTATCTGGCGCATGTTTGTCTGTGTGTTTAGCTGTTTTTATCCATCAGCTGAAATTTCTATCCGTAACACCCTATAATTTTTCTATATTTATATTAAAGCCGAGCCTAAAGTTAACCAAGGAAAGATATCACCAGGAAAGTTGATTCATTAATACCAGGATTTACGTCATTTTCCAAGAATCAAGAAGGACAGAAAATAACTCGGAAATTCATGTATTCCTTTCCTGTGATAGAATTTTGTGAGATTACGAAGTTCATGCATCACAACAACAGTTTAGAACTGAACCGTGATAATATCAACTTGACGGAAACCACTATGTTTTTTAGAATTAAGACGAAAGCTTCGTCATGGCGGACAAGTTGTTTTACAGATGATTACAGCTTATTTCTCGCGTTAGTTAGACGTTGGTACGCTTATGCCAAGGCCCGGCATGGCCAAGCGTGTTAAGGCGTGCGACTCGTAATCCGAGGGTCGCGTGTTCGCATCCCCTTCGCGCCAAACATGCTCGCTCTTTCAGCCGTGTGGGCGTTATAATGTGATGGTCAATCTCACTATTCGTTGGTAAAAGAGTAGCCCAACAGTTGGCGATGGGAGGTGATGACTAGCTGCCTTCCCTCTAGTCTTACACTGCTAAATTAGGGACGGCTAGCACAGATAACCCTCGAGTAGCTTTGTGCGAAATTAAACAAAACAAAACAAACAAACAAAGCTTATGTCAACGAGTCAGTTATTAAAATTTTACTGGAAGAATCAAATCATTGCTTTTAAAAATCAATCCATTTTTAACTATCACTAACTTTGCAAAGTTTTTGTAAATATACTTACAATTATAATTTATTTAACTAATGTTTCATACGTTAAAATTATGTTTTTTTTTTACTTTTTTAATGTAATGAATTTCGTGCAGTCTTTATTTTATGTATATTTTACAGTATCAAATAACTTTGTAAATGTATTTGTATTTGTTTGTTTTTTAAGTTCGGACAAAATAGACGAGGGCAATCTGCACTAGCCATCCCTAATTTAACAGTGTAAGACTAGAATGATGGCAGCTAGTCATCACCACCCACTGCCAACTCTGGGGCGACTCTTTTGCCAACGAATGGTGGGATTGATCGCCACATATAATGCCACTACAGCTGAAAGAGCGAGCATGTTTGATATGACGAGGTTCTAACCCGCGACCCTCGGATTACGAGTCGAACCCCTAACTCATCTGGCTATACCATGCCATGGAATGTTTTGTAATAACAAAACTACTTAACTGTAAACTAAAGAACTCATTTTGTTAACACTAAACTTAATAAGTTATTGAGTCAATTCTGTAACATTGAATATAAATTACTGAGTTAAACTTTTAACACCAAAACTACTTGACGAGAAACTATAAAGTTAACAATATAACATTTAACTCTTCACTAGTGATGAGGGTGTGGAACCAGGACTGTTTAAATTATTTAATTGATGTCGTAACTCCAGAGATTGCTTAATTGTAAGCTATTTAAATAAGACCACGTTAATCATTAAGCTAATTTTGTAACACCAAGTTTACGTAATTGTAAAATATTGAGCTATTGTCACAAAAATCAAAAATACTTCATTGTACACAATCCACCTAAGTTAGTAAATCCTAATTTGTTTAATTGTATATCATTCAGCTAATTTTGTATATCCTAATCTATGTTATAGCATATCGTTCAGCTAATTTTGTATATCCTAATCTATGTTATTGTATATCGTTCAGCTAATTTTGTATATCCTAATCTATGTTATAGTATATCGTTCAGCTAATTTTGTATATCCTAATCTATGTTATAGTATATCGTTCAGCTAATTTTGTATATCCTAATCTATGTTATAGCATATCGTTCAGCTAATTTTGTATATCCTAATCTATGTTATTGTATATCGTTCAGCTAATTTTGTATATCCTAATCTATGTTATAGTATATCGTTCAGCTAATTTTGTATATCTAATCTATGTTATAGTATATCGTTCAGCTAATTTTGTATATCTAATCTATGTTATAGCATATCGTTCAGCTAATTTTGTATATCTAATCTATGTTATTGTATATCGTTCAGCTAATTTTGTATATCTAAATGTTATAGTATATCGTTCAGCTAATATCCTAATCTATGTTATTGTATGTTGTTGAGTTAATTTGGTAAATAAAATTCTACTTAAGTTAAAAACTATCGAGGAACATTAGTAGCATCAAATAAACCTAACTGTAAAATACTGAACTAGTTTTGAACACCAAAACTACTTGGTTCTAAACTACTTTATAGTATCAAACAAACTGAGTCTAAGTTTATTGGGAAGATTCAACATGGAAAAAATCAAACCTATTTTTCCAAATAGTAAAAAATAGCCTCAAATATCTGCTATTATTACTGCTTCTGATGCACTTATATGTTAAACACAGTTCAATAATAAAACACACACTTTCATACGTTTTCGTAAGAGATTCCTACTATCCAGATAATATAATTATTAGCTAAATATGAAAATAATATCTAAATCTGGAAGAACAAGAAATCCTGTGGTTCTTACCAATTTTCCTGGTATTAAAATTCAAACTATTACTCTAGAAAACTTGTCATTACAGCTTAATCTTTTATCACAAACTACGTTTAGTTTCTGTTAATTACTGATTAGATTAAGTTAATTAAATAGATCGGAACTGAAGTTTAACTCAATAATAAATATAGCTAATTTAATATACTATTTTCAAGTCCTGATTTTAAATATCTCGTCAAAGAGGTGCTCTCACTTTTAACGATAATTTCGGCCATAATTCTAAAAGATACCCTACGGAGTTCTAATAGAATAAGATATTTAATTTTGTCCTAAATCCGTTGAATTACGCTTAAGGACCCAACTTGAATACTGTATTTTTATAGTAAGATAAACGTTCCTCGTGATTCAAGTGAAGTTGCTTATACCTTATCTTATATTGTATGTAATGAAATATACATGGAGGTAGAAAAACTGATAACTCTATATACTCAACTGATTGGTCCAAATCTTTAGCACCTAACAAAGTCTGTTAAAGAACAGAAAACAAGAATATTTCGAGTTAATAACTGTTGGTGCCCGACATGTCCAGGATTCGACTAGTAACCTGAGGATTGGGGGTTCGAATGTAATAACTGTTGGTGCCCGACATGGCCAGGATTCGACTAGTAACCTGAGGATTGGGGGTTCGAATCTAATAACTGTTGGTGCCCGACATGGCCAGGATACGACTAGTAACCTGAGGATTGGGGGTTCGAATCTAATAACTGTTGGTGCCCGACATGGCCAGGATTCGACTAGTAACCTGAGGATTGGGGTTCGAATGTAATAACTGTTGGTGCCCGACATGGCCAGGATTCGACTAGTAACCTGAGGATTGGGGTTTCGAATCTAATAATTGTTGGTGCCCGACATGGCCAGGATTCGACTAGTAACCTGAGGATTGGGGGTTCGAATTCCCGATACACCAGACATGCTCGCTCTTTCAGCCGTGGGGCCGTTACAATGTTACGATAAATCCCACTATTCGTTGGTAAAAGATTATCCAAGAGTTGGCGGTGGGTGATGATGACCAGTTGTCTTTCCTCTAGTTTTACACTGTTAAATTGGGGACGGCTAGCGCAGATAGCCTCATGTAGCTTTGCGCGAAATTCAAAAACGAACAAAAAACGAACGGACAAATAACTGTTGGCAGACATTGCTGAAATATGGATTGTATTTATCCCATTTATTAGACTCAGATTGTGAAGAACACTGTGTCTTCGTGGTTTGTTGAAACTGATGTACTTACAGTCGATTATCAGATACAGATTATCACAAATATATCCGTGATTATTCTAGCCATGTTTTAAAATTGGTTTTATCGCAAACACTTGAACTAAGCAAGCCGTTTAAAGATGCACTCGACGTTATTAGCTACGTTATAAAATACCAGTCCTTACCCCAGAAAGTAAGAATACAATAGTTTTCTTCTTTTGTCAGTAGGTTTCAAGGTTGTTACATGGGGATCTGTCTAACGTTTAAAGAGAGTATGGGCATTTAGTTTTCATTTAAACTATTCACAGTAGTGGGGATTTAGTTTTTATTTATAGTTTTTACAATAATGGGAATTTAGTTTTTATTTATAGTTTTTTACAGTAGTGGAGATTTAGTTTTTATTTATAGTTTTTACAGTAGTGGGGATTTAGTTTTTATTTATAGTTTTTACAGTAATGGGGGTTTAGTTTTCTTAGCAATATTTTACACTAATTGGGGGCCCGGCAATAGTGGGTGGAGATTTAGTTTTTATTTATAGTTTTTACAGTAGTGGGATTTAGTTTTTATTTATAGTTTTTACAGTAGTGGGGATTTAGTTTTTATTTATAGTTTTTACAGTAGTGGGGATTTAGTTTTTATTTATAGTTTTTACAGTAGTGGGGATTTAGTTTTTATTTATAGTTTTTTACAGTAGTGGAGATTTAGTTTTTATTTATAGTTTTTTACAGTAGTGGGGATTTAGTTTTATTTATAGTTTTTACAGTAGTGGGTGGGGATTTAGTTTTATTTATAGTTTTTACAGTAGTGGGGATTTAGTTTTTATTTATAGTTTTTACAATAATGGGGTTTAGTTTTTATTTATACTTTTTACAGTAGTGGGGATTTAGTTTTCCTAGCAATATTTTACACTAATTGGGGGCCCGGCATGGCCAGGTGGGTTAAGGCGTTCGGTTTGTAATCTGAGGGTCACGTGTTCGAATCCATCTTACACTAAACATGCTCGCCTTTACAGCCGTAGGGGCTTTATATTTGTTGGTAAAAGAGTATCCCAAGAGTTGGCGGTGGATGGTGATGACTAGCTGCCTTCCCTCTAGTTTTACACTCCTAAATTAGGGGCGGCTAGCGCAGATAGCCCTCGAGTAGCTTTACGCGAAATTCAAAACAAACAAAAGCAATATAAAATGAAATCTTATATAGGACGTGGAATAAAACAATGGTTTCAGTCGCCGCTCACACTGTGATGTTTTAACTCGAAGCGAACTTTACTATTTTCTTTTGTTCCATCGGCTCACTTCCGCCATCTTTCTTCCCTAGAAAATTACAATGTCGCTTTTAATAGCAAGTCGAGAAGCAGCTAAGTTAGCGTGGTCCATTTTATCTTGTTTCTTAGATCTTATCCCAAACAGCGTTAAAACCATGTCAGTTTCTTGCTCTACTGTTTCTAAACCTGACAAGAGAAAGTACGGTCTTTTCAGTCCATAGTGTGTTCACCGAAGCATGGTCAACCAGCACTCTTCAATCTGCTCTACGAAGCAGTTATTCGAGCGGATATTTCGGAAGGCCAAACATAAATTTTGCATATCTAATCGTTTCTGACCTATTTCTTTACAAATTCTGAAGTCCTTACAGTCGATATATGAAATTCAATTATTTTAAAACAAATTGGTTTCTTCACGTTTAGTTTGGACAAGATTCTTAGAATAAATACACTGACGACGAAGTTGTTATCTCTTATGTTGCAATAACCTCAATGATTGGTGTTTTGGGTCTACGGATAACTAGTATAAAGAATTAGCTTCTAAATCAAATTATGTCAAAGAAACGAAATTATAATGCTCGTAAAAGTAATTACAGCCACCATATGTCTCATAAGAGATGAATATTTCGTACGGTTTTATTACGGAAGCCAACCGTTAGCGATAATGAAATAACAAAGTTGTCCAAAGTTAAAACATGTTTGATATCAGTCATATCTTGAATCTTAAAGAACAAGTGGGTAAATAAATTGTTATGGGATTAAAATGCTAACATAGTTTAAGTTACAAACCATTGAACTATTATTTACAGTAAATAGTCGTTTTAAAGAAGTATTTATAATGAAAATATACAGAAATATATATAATAATAAGAAGAGAATTTGTATTTTTTGCTTACCAGCAAACAACCAGAACGTGTTAATTAAATACGAGAAAACAGAAAAACCTATGATTTTTGTGAAATACATGTGTAGATATTTCTTAACGATTAAACAGAGGGTGTGTGTGTGTGTGTGTTTTTGAATTTCGCACAAAGCTACTCGAGGACTATCTGCGCTAACCGTCCCTAATTTAGGAGCGTAAGACTAGATGGAAGGCAGCTAGTCATCACCACCCACCGCCAACTTTTGGGCTACACTTTTACAAACTAATAGTGGGATTGATCGTAACATTATAAAGCTCTCATTGGTGAAAGGGCGAGCATGTTTGGTGCGACGCGGGATTACGAGTCGAACGGCCTTAACCCACCTGGCCATACCGGGCTCCAATAGTAAAACTATTTTCATTACATATTCTCAGAAAATAGTATAACAACATAGTAATTCATGGAAATTTGGCTTACTGTTTAGTATACTAACAATCTGTATACTTTGAAGATATGTGTTTATGACTTTGAGGTGGTGGTGTGGGTTATAAGAGTGACTGTTAAATCCCCAGAGTTTGTGATGGTCGCTGTTAATCAGCCGTCTTTCCTCTATTTCTTCCTACGCAGGTAAGCCTTGGTAGCTTTGTGCGAAAGTCCTAAACAAAGGAGACAAGAATTCGAACAAACATTTCGATATCTACAGAATAAAGAAGGTGTTTAGTGTTAGCAGTCCAAAGAAAGTAAATAATGACGTCATGGGATTAGTTCCCTATTAACCAATTGCAGATTTCAAACATTATTAGAATCTGGAACTCTGATATTTAAACGGCGGTTTTATTGACACTGAACATATCTAAGGGAATTAATACCATTGTAACTAAACTATACTATTAATCTCATCCCATTACTGTTCAGCGGTGTGCTTAAAGTCTTATAACTTTCAGATTCTGAGCTCGAACCCTGCTGTGATATTCTACTGTGTAGACTTTTGCTTTACGAGTTAAGGTCTACTTGAAATTCTATAAACTACATTGAACTAATTTGCAAAGTCTTATGGGAGAATGTTTATGCGACGCAAACAATATAATTATCAAATCAAAAAATTGTGGGTAAACTTCGATCGGTTTTTTAAACTTTTATCAACTAACGTTTTTTTATCTTTCCAATATCGATTAATAAACGTCTATACTTTTCATGAATCAAAACTTGAATCAATCTGATGATTCTTTTCTCAGATCTTTGCTGGGAATGCAAATCGTTGTTAGTATCTGAATATATTTCTGAACTGAATTATATCGGGTGTGTTGATTTCCATGTTTCTGGATTCTTTTAAAATTCATGCAATTATTGAACCTGCCAGCCAGACCCACCATTTTAACTCAGGTGATACAAGTTATAATCGTTGTATCAGTACCAAACTTACATTATCTGAGTTTATTACAGAGATGCTCGTTGTCTGTTGCTCATACGGTGATAATTTCTAATTATTAATTAACGACTGAAATATATTATTATTATGGTTAGTAAATATTGGTTCTTTTTATTAACTTGCATTGTCATTAAATTGTTAGGTATTATTCTGTTATTACGTATTGTGGTTATTAAGTTGTTATGTTTCTACATTACTGGTTTGTTGTTAACCCTTATTGTCATTAAATTGTTATTATTATTCTGTCATTGTGGTTATTAAGTTGTTATGTTTCTACCTTATTGGTTTGTTGTTAACCCTGATTGTCATTAAATTGTTATTATTGGTCTGTCATTAAGCCTTGCGGTTATTAAGTTGTTATTAAGTTGTTATTTTACATTATTGGTTTGTTGTTAACCGTTATTGTCATTAACTTATTATTATTGGTCTGTCATTGTGGTTATTAAGTTGTTATGTTTCTACATTATTGGTTTGTTGTTAACCCTTATTGTCATATACTTGTTATTATTGGTCTGTCATTAAGCCTTGTGATTATTAAGTTGTTACGTTTCTTATTATTGGTTTTTAACAAGATTAATCGTCATTAAATTATAATTATTCTTCTGTTATCATATTTAATCGTCAATTAATATTGTTTTGTTACAAAACTATTTATTCCGCCTAACTAAAGGAGGCGTGGTTTGTTGGGTTAGCTAATTTGAATTCTTCATTTTATATACTTTCAACTAAATCTACCGTTGATTTGTTCCTATCGCAGTGTAAGCATGTTGTATCGTGTCGTATTGTGTAATAGAAATGATTGTAAGTCTTCTGTATATTGTGGTGAAAACATACCTTGATAAAAAAACTTGACGCACTTAGTTATTCATACTTCCGTTGTGCTAAAAATAGAAGAATTATTAGGAAGTGGGCGGAACATTAGATTTGGGGTTAGCAACAACAAATGGAATGGTGGTTGCTGGGTGAAATGGATTGTATATTTTTTTATGGATCACGCAAAAAAAAGAATTTTCTTATATTTAAGGAGAACTTAAGTATTTATATAGGATTTTAACCGATTAAGAATGTGATAGATGAAATGTTTAGTTACGTACAATTTGCACTTGTGAGTTGATTTGATATCATCTCTACTGCAGCCTGTACTCCGGTGTTTTATCTATTAGTAATTAAAATTAGAGTGAGGTTTAAAAACTTAGTAATTTTTGAGTTTTGTTCTATGTGTAATATTCAACAATGTTTGAGTTTTATTCTATTTGTAATATTCAACAATGTTTGAGTTTTGTTCTATTTGTAATATTCAACAGTGAGTTTTGTTCTATGTGTAATATTCAACAGTGAGTTTTGTTCTATGTGTAATATTCAACAGTGAGTTTTGTTCTATGTGTAATATTCAACAGTGAGTTTTGTTCTATTTGTAATATTCAACAGTGAGTTTTGTTCTATTTGTAATATTCAACAGTGAGTTTTGTTCTATGTGTAATATTCAACAGTGAGTTTTTTGTTCTATTTGTAATATTCAACAGTGAGTTTTGTTCTATGTGTAATATTCAACAGTGAGTTTTGTTCTATGTGTAATATTCAACAGTGAGTTTTGTTCTATGTGTAATATTCAACAGTGAGTTTTGTTCTATGTGTAATATTCAACAGTGAGTTTTGTTCTATTTGTAATATTCAACAGTGAGTTTTGTTCTATTTGTAATATTCAACAGTGAGTTTTGTTCTATTTGTAATATTCAACAGTGAGTTTTGTTCTATGTGTAATATTCAACAGTGAGTTTTGTTCTATGTGTAATATTCAACAGTGAGTTTTGTTCTATTTGTAATATTCAACAGTGAGTTTTGTTCTATGTGTAATATTCAACAGTGAGTTTTGTTCTATGTGTAATATTCAACAGTGAGTTTTGTTCTATGTGTAATATTCAACAGTGAGTTTTGTTCTATGTGTAATATTCAACAGTGAGTTTTGTTCTATTTGTAATATTCAACAGTGAGTTTTGTTCTATTTGTAATATTCAACAGTGAGTTTTGTTCTATTTGTAATATTCAACAGTGAGTTTTGTTCTATTTGTAATATTCAACAGTGAGTTTTTTTCTATGTGTAATATTTAACAGTGAGTTTTGTTCTATTTGTAATATTCAACAGTGAGTTTTTTCTATGTGTAATATTCAACAGTGAGTTTTGTTCTATGTGTAATATTCAACAGTGAGTTTTGTTCTATGTGTAATATTTAACAGAGTTTTGTTCTATTTGTAATATTCAACAGTGAGTTTTGTTCTATTTGTAATATTCAACAGTGAGTTTTGTTCTATGTGTAATATTCAACAGTGAGTTTTGTTCTATGTGTAATATTCAACAGTGAGTTTTGTTCTATGTGTAATATTCAACAGTGAGTTTTATTCTATTTGTAATATTCAACAGTGAGTTTTGTTCTATTTGTAATATTCAACAGTGAGTTTTGTTCTGTGTAATATTCAACAGTGAGTTTTGTTCTATGTGTAATATTCAACAATGAGTTTTATTCTATTTGTAATATTCAACAGTGAGTTTTGTTCTATTTGTAATATTCAACAGTGAGTTTTGTTCTATGTGTAATATTCAACAGTGAGTTTTATTCTATTTGTAATATTCAACAGTGAGTTTTGTTCTATTTGTAATATTCAACAGTGAGTTTTGTTCTATGTGTAATATTCAACAGTGAGTTTTATTCTATGTGTAATATTCAACAGTGAGTTTTGTTCTATTTGTAATATTCAACAGTGAGTTTTGTTCTATGTGTAATATTCAACAGTGAGTTTTGTTCTATTTGTAATATTCAACAGTGAGTTTTGTTCTATGTTGTAATATTCAACAGTGAGTTTTGTTCTATTTGTAATATTCAACAGTGTTTTAGTTTTGTTCTATTTGTAATATTCAACAGTGAGTTTTGTTCTATGTGTAATATTCAACAGTGAGTTTTGTTCTATGTGTAATATTCAACAGTGAGTTTTGTTCTATTTGTAATATTCAACAGTGAGTTTTGTTCTATGTGTAATATTCAACAGTGAGTTTTGTTCTATTTGTAATATTCAACAGTGAGTTTTGTTCTATGTGTAATATTCAACAGTGAGTTTTGTTCTATGTGTAATATTCAACAGTGAGTTTTGTTCTATGTGTAATATTCAACAGTGAGTTTTATTCTATTTGTAATATTCAACAGTGAGTTTTGTTCTATTTGTAATATTCAACAGTGAGTTTTGTTCTATGTGTAATATTCAACAGTGAGTTTTGTTCTATTTGTAATATTCAACAGTGAGTTTTGTTCTATGTGTAATATTCAACAGTGAGTTTTGTTCTATTTGTAATATTCAACAGTGAGTTTTGTTCTATTTGTAATATTCAACAGTGAGTTTTGTTCTATGTGTAATATTCAACAGTGAGTTTTGTTCTATTTGTAATATTCAACAGTGAGTTTTGTTCTATGTGTAATATTCAACAGTGAGTTTTATTCTATTTGTAATATTCAACAGTGAGTTTTGTTCTATTTGTAATATTCAACAGTGTTTGAGTTTTGTTCTATTTGTAATATTGAACAGTGAGTTTTATTCTTTTTGTAATATTCAACAGTGAGTTTTGTTCTATGTGTAATATTCAACAGTGAGTTTTGTTCTATTTGTAATATTCAACAGTGAGTTTTGTTCTATTTGTAATATTCAACAGTGAGTTTTGTTCTATTTGTAATATTCAACAGTGAGTTTTGTTCTGTGTGTAATATTCAACAGTGAGTTTTGTTCTATTTGTAATATTCAACAGTGAGTTTTGTTCTATTTGTAATATTCAACAGTGAGTTTTGTTCTATTTGTAATATTCAACAGTGAGTTTTGTTCTATTTGTAATATTCAACAGTGAGTTTTGTTCTATGTGTAATATTCAACAGTGAGTTTTGTTCTATTTGTAATATTCAACAGTGAGTTTTGTTCTATGTGTAATATTCAACAGTGAGTTTTATTCTATTTGTAATATTCAACAGTGAGTTTTGTTCTATTTGTAATATTCAACAGTGTTTGAGTTTTGTTCTATTTGTAATATTGAACAGTGAGTTTTATTCTATTTGTAATATTCAACAGTGAGTTTTGTTCTATTTGTAATATTCAACAGTGAGTTTTGTTCTATGTGTAATATTCAACAGTGAGTTTTGTTCTATTTGTAATATTCAACAGTGAGTTTTGTTCTATTTGTAATATTCAACAGTGAGTTTTGTTCTATTTGTAATATTCAACAGTGAGTTTTGTTCTATGTTGTAATATTCAACAGTGAGTTTTGTTCTATGTGTAATATTCAACAGTGAGTTTTGTTCTATGTGTAATATTCAACAGTGAGTTTTGTTCTATGTGTAATAGTCAACAGTGAGTTTTGTTCTATGTGTAATATTCAACAGTGTAATATTTCAACAGTGAGTTTTGTTCTATGTAATATTCAACAGTGAGTTTTTGTAATAGTCAACAGTGAGTTTTGTTCTATGTGTAATATTCAACAGTGAGTTTTGTTCTATGTGTAATATTCAACAATGTCAAAGATCCCTAACGGAAGGTGGTTTAGCAAACAAATAATAGAGGTAAGTTAGTGACACTAGAAAACAGTAAAAATAGACAAATGAGCCACGAACGTGGTTTTATAGCATCCACATTAAGTACTTTGAGGATGATGTGGAACAACAAGTTATTAGATAGTCATTCTTATACCAGAAATTACACCATAACAAGGTTAAACAGTGAGAAAAGACTCACTTATCTAGCAAAAACACTGATCCATAGCTGCTTGCTAATGGTTTAAGGAAACTTAGCAGGAGACATTTATTGATGGCCTGGAGAAATGGTACAGGAGTCTCTGTTCTCTTCTCAAAGGTATGGAAGAAATATTGTTCCCTTTCTGAGATCATTTCTTAAAACGTAAAATCAACTTATCTCCGATTTAAAGGTCTTGAGATAATATAATAAGAACTAGTTTTAGGTAACTCAACTAAATCGTACAATAAGTTGTATGTCTTGTCCACATCGGATTACTTTTTGAGAAAGAAAATGGTATTAAATTTTTTTATTCACAGCTAACCCTAAAATTAAGTACTGGAATACATCATTACAGCAAACCAAAAACGAAGGATTTTTAAACAATTATCTACTGTTTTATTTATATAAATGTTTTTTAATATATTACATCGTTGTTGAAATTACAGTGAGATGACAAAAAACAAAACAACTCAGCAACAAATTTGTTTCAATGATTTTTACAAGATATATATTTAGTGTTTTCAAATAACAAATTTTTATTACACAAACGCTTTACGAAGATTTTATTTAAATTGAATACATAGGTGTAATTAGAAAAAAAGATACGAATTGTACATCTAGATGAAGCATACACCCTGGAAAAGGATATAACATTACAGTGTTTGTGAAACAGTGAACATCTTTATCATAATCACCGCTTTGTCCTTTTAGCTTATATTTTCCAGCCTACATAACTCCTTAGGTTTAAAATTAAAATGTAAATTAAGATTTCTAAAACATGTTCTTTCGTTGCGGGGAGGGCCGGTATGGCCAGGTGGTTACGGCGTTCGACTCGTAATCTGAGGGTCGCGGGTTCGAGTCCCCATCGCACCAAACATGCTCGCCCTTTCAGCCATTGGGGCATTATAATGTTACGGTCAATTCCACTATTCGTTGGTAAAAGAGTAGCCCAAGAGTTGGCGGTGAGTGATGATAACTAGCTGCCTTCCCTCTAGTTTTAAACTGCGAAATTAGGGACGGCTAGCGCAGATAGCCCTCTTGTTGCTTTGCGCGAAATTCAAAAATAAACAAAATCGTTATAGGGATACGGTGAGAATTACCCAAGACGATATTAAACTTAGAAATAACATAAACAAATAAAAAATGTTGTTAAAGTATGACATACTAATCAATCTTATTTATATTTTTATTAAGACCCAAAGTAAAAAAGTGAGTTTTTGAAAGTGTTTAGTACAAGAAATTAATTGATAAACTAAATTACCCCACTACATAGGCTTTTAAAATATCAAACCAAAATTAATTATTTTAGATTAGAAACGAGTTTTGAAATTTGCGATAATGTGCTGAAATGCAGAAGTTAATGATATCCCAGGCTGAGTGGATGTTTTTTGAAGGTCCTTCTCTTTAGGGGTAATCAAAGACGTTTAAACAGTTTTAGAATATTCCGTATGTTGTTGGCAGGCAGAATTGTTTGTTTTTTGGAATTTCGCAAAAAGCTACTCGAGGGCTATCTGTGCTAGCTGTCCCTAATTTAGCAGTGTAAGACTAGAGGGAAGGCAGCTAGTCATCACCACCCACCGCCAACTCTTGGGCTACTCTTTTACCAACGAATAGTGGGATTGACCGTCACATTATAACGCCCCCACGACTGGGAGGGCGAGCATGTTTGGCGCGACTCGGGCGCGAACCTGCGACCCTCAGATTACGAAGCGCGCCTTAACGCGCTAGGCCATGCCAGGCCCTGGCAGGCAGAAATCTTTCTCACGTGGTGAAGTCAAAGCGTTTTGCTATATAGATCCGTGTAACTCTCATTGTTATGTGGTACTTACTGAAGGATAGTAGGTCTTACCTTGTATTCAACGCAGGTTTTATCAATAAATACAGTTTGAGCCATTGACTGTCACTACACTCATTGTTGGTAACTGTATATATATTAACTGCTTCGTCAATGGCTTTGCCACATGTTCGTCAAAACGAGTTATTTGGTTTCGCTGTCTATTAGGGTCTATATATATATATATATATTTAAATCTTTCTTTTGAGGGTGGAGAACCTTCAATTGTATTACGAATGTGCAGATTGAGAACATAGTAAGCCTAAACTGTTTGTTTTCAGAACAAATCTACATTAGAATATATCTGTTGTAATCATCGCAAAGGATCGAACCCGGATCTTATCGTTGTAAGCACATCCCTGTCCCACAACCTTATGACGTCATGTTTCTTTTCTACTTACTGATAACTTCACAGACTGTTCATTTATCTAATACTTTATGCCAGTTTTTAATTGTTCAGTCATGTATCAATTACATGCACAATATACATGAAACGAATGGGAAGGTCGCAATCTTACACTGTCGCGAAATTTGGTGTTTGGTGGGTTTGATTTCTTTTGAAACTCTCCTAAAGCTATACAAGGGCTATCTGCGCTAGTCGTCTCTAATTCAGCAGTGTAAGACTAGAGGAGAGGCAGCTAGTCATCACCACCTACCGCCATGTTTGGTCTAATGGGAATTCGAACCCGCGATCCTCAGATTACGAGTCGAGTTGCCTTAATCACATGGCCTTGCCCGGTCTTTGATTCAAACCTTGATTTGGTACACCTCAGTTGGTAGGTAAACAATTAATAGCAACTTCAGAGTAAATGATATCACACCATAGATATTAGAATTGTGGATAATTACAATGAAACACTGTTAAAGAGGGATATAAATGGCAGACAAACATCACAGTACATATCTCAGAAAAAGATTAAACATTATTTACTCTTGTAGATTTTGTTTGTTTTGGAATTTCGCGCAAAGCTAAACGGGGACTATCTGCGCTAGCCGTCCCTAATTTTGCAGTATAAGGCTAGAGGGAAGTCAGCTAGTCATCACCACCCTCCGCCAACTCTTGGGCTACTATTTCACCAACGAATAGTGGGATTGATCGTCACGTTATAACGCCCCAACGGCTGAAAGGGCGAGCATCTTTGGTGCGACGGGGATTCGAATGCGCGACCCTCGGATTAGGAGTCGAACGCCTTAACACATCTGGCCGTGCTGGGTCATCTCTTGTAGATAAATTATTAAACTCGTGATAAAGTTTATGGAAATTTAATAAATGATAATATAGCACTCAAATCAGAAGATAAATAAATAATACATGACATGTGTCAAAAAAAATTATGCAAGGTAAATAAGTAAAGAAAACGTAAGTTTTACAAAAGGGTAAGGTTGAAGTTATCTTCAGATTAGACCGAAAACAGTGTCAACAGTAAATGCACCGAAACAATGCCTGTTAATATTTATAAGTAAAAGAAAGAGAATGGGTTTATGTGGTTATACTGATTACATGGCAGATTTTTTATTTCCCGCTAAATACGTAGCTTCCTTTGATTAGAAGTTAAAATTAATTTTAAGAGCCTGCATTTCAAACATAAGGTTCCCACATCCAGATAAACTCGTATTTTGAAATGCCAATTGTTTATAAAAAAAACTATTTTTTTACCTACTTTCAAAATACTCGGTTAACAGAAGACGTTTAAAAAGAAAAAAAAGCTAAATATTTTTTTTATTTAATATGCTAAACCTAATCCATTGTAAGAGTAAAACTATCATTATTGTATATTATTTATATACAATGCTAAACCTAAGCCATTGTTAGAGTAAAACTATCATTATTGTATATTATTTATATAAAATGCTAAACCTAAGCCATTGTCAGGGTAAAACTATCATTATTGTATATTATTTATCTAATATGCTAAACCTAAGCCAGTGTTACGGTAAACCTCCTAGTGTCTCAGCGCATGTCTGTGGACTTACAACGCTAAAAACCGGATTTCGATACCCGTGGTGGGCAGAGCACATATAGCCCATTGTGTAGCTTTGTCCTTAATTCAAAAGAACAACAATTGATACGGTAAAACTATCATTATTGTATATTATTTATTCAATATGCTAAACCTAAGCCATTGCTAGGGTACAACAGCCATTATTGTGTTTTTTCTCTATGCAGTTTGGACATTAACGTATGTTTATTTGTTTGTTTTGAATTTCGCGCAAAGCTACTCAAGGGCTATCTGCGCTAGCCGTCCTAATTTAGCAGTGTAAGACCAGAGGGAAGGCAGATAGTTATCACCACCCACCGCCAACTCTTGGGTTACTATTTTACCAACGAATTGTGGTGAGATTGACGGTCACATTATAACGCCCTCACGGCTGAAAGGAGAGCATGTTTATTGCGACGGGATTCGGACCCGCGACTCTCAGATTACGAGTCAAATCCCTTAACCCATCTGGCCATGCAGGGCCACCTTAACGTATAAATCAGTATAAAGAAAAACGTTGAAAGGGTTTAAGTGTAATTATTTTGAGTTTTTTATTAATGTATTGAGTTTACAAAGTTAGAACAACAAACCGTCTAAGTAGACCCAGAAAAAGAAAGGACTTTAACATCCGATGATTGGTTTATTACAGTTCGTTTGCAATTAAACATAAAATTACACAGTAACACAGCAGCAAGTATGCGGACTTACAGTGCAAGAAATTGGATCTCGATACCCGTTGTGAACATAGCACAGACAGCCCAGTGGGTCGCTCTTTGCTTAACTTAGAAAACAAATGAACGAACAATCACAATGGGCACTCTGTTCTGTGCCCACCACCAGTATCGGAACTCGATTTCTAGCAGTGTAAGTCCGCAGACATGT
The DNA here is from genome assembly GCF_004210375.1 of Tachypleus tridentatus. Lineage (NCBI taxonomy): Eukaryota > Metazoa > Arthropoda > Merostomata > Xiphosura > Limulidae > Tachypleus > Tachypleus tridentatus. Next base: position 55,895,089 of record NW_027467782.1, read on the forward strand.
TACTGGGGGCCCGGTAGATGGATAGACTCGTAATCTAAGGGTTTCAGGTTCGAATACACCTCACACCAAACATGCTCACCGTTTCAGTCGTGGGGGCGGTTATAATGTGACGGTCAATCCAACTATTCGTTGGTAAAAGAGTAGCCCAAGAGCTGGCGGTGGGTGGTAATGACTAGTTGCTTTCCCTCTAGTCTTACACTGCAAAATTAGGGACGGCTATCTTTGCGCGAAATTCAAAACAAATCAAACCAAACCATTCCAGTGTCAGGGGAGGGGCGTGTCTTCTTACGGGCTTCAGAAACAACGTTTCGCGTTTGCTCCAAGTTTTACAGGGCTTTAATACAAGACTTTTCCTCGAGTTAACACGATTTGTTTTGAGATTTA
>NW_027467782.1:55895972-55956725 GCF_004210375.1 Tachypleus tridentatus
AAGCAGCTAAGTTAGCGTGGTCCATTTTATCTTGTTTCTTAGATCTTATCCCAAACAGCGTTAAAACCATGTCAGTTTCTTGCTCTACTGTTTCTAAACCTGACAAGAGAAAGTACGGTCTTTTTTCAGTCCATAGTGTGTTCACCGAAGCATGGTCAACCAGCACTCTTCAATCTGCTCTACGAAGCAGTTATTCGAGCGGATATTTCGGAAGGCCAAACATAAATTTTGCATATCTAATCGTTTCTGACCTATTTCTTTACAAATTCTGAAGTCCTTACAGTCGATATATGAAATTCAATTATTTTAAAACAAATTGGTTTCTTCACGTTTAGTTTGGACAAGATTCTTAGAATAAATACACTGACGACGAAGTTGTTATCTCTTATGTTGCAATAACCTCAATGATTGGTGTTTTGGGTCTACGGATAACTAGTATAAAGAATTAGCTTCTAAATCAAATTATGTCAAAGAAACGAAATTATAATGCTCGTAAAAGTAATTACAGCCACCATATGTCTCATAAGAGATGAATATTTCGTACGGTTTTATTACGGAAGCCAACCGTTAGCGATAATGAAATAACAAAGTTGTCCAAAGTTAAAACATGTTTGATATCAGTCATATCTTGAATCTTAAAGAACAAGTGGGTAAATAAATTGTTATGGGATTAAAATGCTAACATAGTTTAAGTTACAAACCATTGAACTATTATTTACAGTAAATAGTCGTTTTAAAGAAGTATTTATAATGAAAATATACAGAAATATATATAATAATAAGAAGAGAATTTGTATTTTTTGCTTACCAGCAAACAACCAGAACGTGTTAATTAAATACGAGTATACAGAAAAACCTATGATTTTTGTGAAATACATGTGTAGATATTTCTTAACGATTAAACAGAGGGTGTGTGTGTGTGTGTTTTTTGAATTTCGCACAAAGCTACTCGAGGACTATCTGCGCTAACCGTCCCTAATTTAGGAGCGTAAGACTAGATGGAAGGCAGCTAGTCATCACCACCCACCGCCAACTTTTGGGCTACACTTTTACAAACTAATAGTGGGATTGATCGTAACATTATAAAGCTCTCATTGGTGAAAGGGCGAGCATGTTTGGTGCGACGGGGATTCGAACCCGCGATCCTCGGATTACGAGTCGAACGGCCTTAACCCACCTGGCCATACCGGGCTCCAATAGTAAAACTATTTTCATTACATATTCTCAGAAAATAGTATAACAACATAGTAATTCATGGAAATTTGGCTTACTGTTTAGTATACTAACAATCTGTATACTTTGAAGATATGTGTTTATGACTTTGAGGTGGTGGTGTGGGTTATAAGAGTGACTGTTAAATCCCCAGAGTTTGTGATGGTCGCTGTTAATCAGCCGTCTTTCCTCTATTTCTTCCTACGCAGGTAAGCCTTGGTAGCTTTGTGCGAAAGTCCTAAACAAAGGAGACAAGAATTCGAACAAACATTTCGATATCTACAGAATAAAGAAGGTGTTTAGTGTTAGCAGTCCAAAGAAAGTAAATAATGACGTCATGGGATTAGTTCCCTATTAACCAATTGCAGATTTCAAACATTATTAGAATCTGGAACTCTGATATTTAAACGGCGGTTTTATTGACACTGAACATATCTAAGGGAATTAATACCATTGTAACTAAACTATACTATTAATCTCATCCCATTACTGTTCAGCGGTGTGCTTAAAGTCTTATAACTTTCAGATTCTGAGCTCGAACCCTGCTGTGATATTCTACTGTGTAGACTTTTGCTTTACGAGTTAAGGTCTACTTGAAATTCTATAAACTACATTGAACTAATTTGCAAAGTCTTATGGGAGAATGTTTATGCGACGCAAACAATATAATTATCAAATCAAAAAATTGTGGGTAAACTTCGATCGGTTTTTAAACTTTTATCAACTAACGTTTTTTATCTTTCCAATATCGATTAATAAACGTCTATACTTTTCATGAATCAAAACTTGAATCAATCTGATGATTCTTTTCTCAGATCTTTGCTGGGAATGCAAATCGTTGTTAGTATCTGAATATATTTCTGAACTGAATTATATCGGGTGTGTTGATTTCCATGTTCTGGATTCTTTTAAAATTCATGCAATTATTGAACCTGCCAGCCAGACCCACCATTTTAACTCAGGTGATACAAGTTATAATCGTTGTATCAGTACCAAACTTACATTATCTGAGTTTATTACAGAGATGCTCGTTGTCTGTTGCTCATACGGTGATAATTTCTAATTATTAATTAACGACTGAAATATATTATTATTATGGTTAGTAAATATTGGTTCTTTTTATTAACTTGCATTGTCATTAAATTGTTAGGTATTATTCTGTTATTACGTATTGTGGTTATTAAGTTGTTATGTTTCTACGTTACTGGTTTGTTGTTAACCCTTATTGTCATTAAATTGTTATTATTATTCTGTCATTGTGGTTATTAAGTTGTTATGTTTCTACCTTATTGGTTTGTTGTTAACCCTGATTGTCATTAAATTGTTATTATTGGTCTGTCATTAAGCCTTGCGGTTATTAAGTTGTTATGTTTTTACATTATTGGTTTGTTGTTAACCGTTATTGTCATTAACTTATTATTATTGGTCTGTCATTGTGGTTATTAAGTTGTTATGTTTCTACATTATTGGTTTGTTGTTAACCCTTATTGTCATATACTTGTTATTATTGGTCTGTCATTAAGCCTTGTGATTATTAAGTTGTTACGTTTCTTATTATTGGTTTTTAACAAGATTAATCGTCATTAAATTATAATTATTCTTCTGTTATCATATTTAATCGTCAATTAATATTGTTTTGTTACAAAACTATTTATTCCGCCTAACTAAAGGAGGCGTGGTTTGTTGGGTTAGCTAATTTGAATTCTTCATTTTATATACTTTCAACTAAATCTACCGTTGATTTGTTCCTATCGCAGTGTAAGCATGTTGTATCGTGTCGTATTGTGTAATAGAAATGATTGTAAGTCTTCTGTATATTGTGGTGAAAACATACCTTGATAAAAAAACTTGACGCACTTAGTTATTCATACTTCCGTTGTGCTAAAAACAGAAGAATTATTAGGAAGTGGGCGGAACATTAGATTTGGGGTTAGCAACAACAAATGGAATGGTGGTTGCTGGGTGAAATGGATTGTATATTTTTTATGGATCACGCAAAAAAAAGAATTTTCTTATATTTAAGGAGAACTTAAGTATTGATATAGGATTTTAACCGATTAAGAATGTGATAGATGAAATGTTTAGTTACGTACAATTTGGACTTGTGAGTTGATTTGATATCATCTCTACTGCAGCCTGTACTCCGGTGTTTTATCTATTAGTAATTAAAATTAGAGTGAGGTTTAAAAACTTAGTAATTTTTGAGTTTTGTTCTATGTGTAATATTCAACAATGTTTGAGTTTTATTCTATTTGTAATATTCAACAATGTTTGAGTTTTGTTCTATTTGTAATATTCAACAGTGAGTTTTGTTCTATGTGTAATATTCAACAGTGAGTTTTGTTCTATGTGTAATATTCAACAGTGAGTTTTGTTCTATGTGTAATATTCAACAGTGAGTTTTGTTCTATGTGTAATATTCAACAGTGAGTTTTGTTCTATTGTAATATTCTATGTGTAATATTCAACAGTGAGTTTTGTTCTATTTGTAATATTCAACAGTGAGTTTTGTTCTATGTGTAATATTCAACAGTGAGTTTTGTTCTATGTGTAATATTCAACAGTGAGTTTTGTTCTATGTTTTTCAACAGTGAGTTTTGTTCTATTTGTAATATTCAACAGTGAGTTTTGTTCTATGTGTAATATTCAACAGTGAGTTTTGTTCTATGTGTAATATTCAACAGTGAGTTTTGTTCTATGTGTAATATTCAACAGTGAGTTTTGTTCTATGTGTAATATTCAACAGTGAGTTTTGTTCTATTTGTAATATTCAACAGTGAGTTTTGTTCTATGTGTAATATTCAACAGTGAGTTTTGTTCTATGTGTAATATTCAACAGTGAGTTTTGTTCTATTTGTAATATTCAACAGTGAGTTTTGTTCTATGTGTAATATTCAACAGTGAGTTTTGTTCTGTGTGTAATATTCTGAGTGTTCTATGTGTAATATTCAACAGTGAGTTTTGTTCTATGTGTAATATTCAACAGTGAGTTTTGTTCTATTTGTAATATTCAACAGTGAGTTTTGTTCTATTTGTAATATTCAACAGTGAGTTTTGTTCTATTTGTAATATTCAACAGTGAGTTTTGTTCTATGTGTAATATTCAACAGTGAGTTTTTTTCTATGTGTAATATTTAACAGTGAGTTTTGTTCTATTTGTAATATTCAACAGTGAGTTTTTTCTATGTGTAATATTCAACAGTGAGTTTTGTTCTATGTGTAATATTCAACAGTGAGTTTTGTTCAGTGTAATATTTAACAGAGTTTTGTTCTATTTGTGAATAATATTCAACAGTGAGTTTTGTTCTATTTGTAATATTCAACAGTGAGTTTTGTTCTATGTGTAATATTCAACAGTGAGTTTTGTTCTATGTGTAATATTCAACAGTGAGTTTTGTTCTATGTGTAATATTCAACAGTGAGTTTTATTCTATTTGTAATATTCAACAGTGAGTTTTGTTCTATTTGTAATATTCAACAGTGAGTTTTGTTCTCTGTGTAATATTCAACAGTGAGTTTTGTTCTATGTGTAATATTCAACAGTGAGTTTTGTTCTATGTGTAATATTCAACAGTGAGTTTTGTTCTATTTGTAATATTCAACAGTGAGTTTTGTTCTATTTGTAATATTCAACAGTGAGTTTTGTTCTATTTGTAATATTCAACAGTGAGTTTTGTTCTATTTGTAATATTCAACAGTGAGTTTTATTCTATTTGTAATATTCAACAGTGAGTTTTGTTCTATTTGTAATATTCAACAGTGAGTTTTGTTCTATGTGTAATATTCAACAGTGAGTTTTGTTCTATTTGTAATATTCAACAGTGAGTTTTGTTCTATTTGTAATATTCAACAGTGAGTTTTGTTCTATTTGTAATATTCAACAGTGAGTTTTGTTCTATTTGTAATATTCAACAGTGAGTTTTGTTCTATTTGTAATATTCAACAGTGAGTTTTGTTCTATGTGTAATATTCAACAGTGAGTTTTGTTCTATTTGTAATATTCAACAGTGAGTTTTGTTCTATGTGTAATATTCAACAGTGAGTTTTGTTCTATGTGTAATATTCAACAGTGAGTTTTGTTCTATGTGTAATATTCAACAGTGAGTTTTGTTCTATGTGTAATATTCAACAGTGAGTTTTGTTCTATGTGTAATATTCAACAGTGAGTTTTGTTCTATTTGTAATATTCAACAGTGAGTTTTGTTCTATTTGTAATATTCAACAGTGAGTTTTGTTCTATGTGTAATATTCAACAGTGAGTTTTGTTCTATGTGTAATATTCAACAGTGAGTTTTGTTCTATGTGTAATATTCAACAGTGAGTTTTGTTCTATGTTGTAATATTCAACAGTGAGTTTTGTTCTATTTGTAATATTCAACAGTGAGTTTTGTTCTATTTGTAATATTCAACAGTGAGTTTTGTTCTATGTGTAATATTCAACAGTGAGTTTTGTTCTATTTGTAATATTCAACAGTGAGTTTTGTTCTATGTGTAATATTCAACAGTGAGTTTTATTCTATTTGTAATATTCAACAGTGAGTTTTGTTCTATTTGTAATATTCAACAGTGAGTTTTGTTCTATTTGTAATATTCAACAGTGAGTTTTATTCTATTTGTAATATTCAACAGTGAGTTTTGTTCTATGTGTAATATTCAACAGTGAGTTTTATTCTATTTGTAATATTCAACAGTGAGTTTTGTTCTATTTGTAATATTCAACAGTGTTTGAGTGTGTAATATTCAACAGTGAGTTTTGTTCTATTTGTAATATTCAACAGTGAGTTTTGTTCTATTTGTAATATTCAACAGTGAGTTTTGTTCTATTTGTAATATTCAACAGTGAGTTTTGTTCTATTTGTAATATTCAACAGTGAGTTTTGTTCTATTTGTAATATTCAACAGTGAGTTTTGTTCTATGTGTAATATTCAACAGTGAGTTTTGTTCTATTTGTAATATTCAACAGTGAGTTTTGTTCTATGTGTAATATTCAACAGTGAGTTTTGTTCTATTTGTAATATTCAACAGTGAGTTTTGTTCTATTTGTAATATTCAACAGTGAGTTTTGTTCTATGTGTAATATTCAACAGTGAGTTTTGTTCTATTTGTAATATTCAACAGTGAGTTTTGTTCTATGTGTAATATTCAACAGTGAGTTTTATTCTATTTGTAATATTCAACAGTGAGTTTTGTTCTATTTGTAATATTCAACAGTGTTTGAGTTTTGTTCTATTTGTAATATTGAACAGTGAGTTTTATTCTTTTTGTAATATTCAACAGTGAGTTTTGTTCTATGTGTAATATTCAACAGTGAGTTTTGTTCTATGTGTAATATTCAACAGTGAGTTTTGTTCTATTTGTAATATTCAACAGTGAGTTTTGTTCTATTTGTAATATTCAACAGTGAGTTTTGTTCTATTTGTAATATTCAACAGTGAGTTTTGTTCTATGTGTAATATTCAACAGTGAGTTTTGTTCTATGTGTAATATTCAACAGTGAGTTTTTTTCTATGTGTAATATTCAACAGTGAGTTTTGTTCTATGTGTAATAGTCAACAGTGAGTTTTGTTCTATGTGTAATATTCAACAGTGAGTTTTGTTCTATGTGTAATAGTCAACAGTGAGTTTTGTTCTATGTGTAATATTCAACAGTGAGTTTTGTTCTATGTGTAATATTCAACAATGTCAAAGATCCCTAACGGAAGGTGGTTTAGCAAACAAATAATAGAGGTAAGTTAGTGACACTAGAAAACAGTAAAAATAGACAAATGAGCCACGAACGTGGTTTTATAGCATCCACATTAAGTACTTTGAGGATGATGTGGAACAACAAGTTATTAGATAGTCATTCTTATACCAGAAATTACACCATAACAAGGTTAAACAGTGAGAAAAGACTCACTTATCTAGCAAAAAACACTGATCCATAGCTGCTTGCTAATGGTTTAAGGAAACTTAGCAGGAGACATTTATTGATGGCCTGGAGAAATGGTACAGGAGTCTCTGTTCTCTTCTCAAAGGTATGGAAGAAATATTGTTCCCTTTCTGAGATCATTTCTTAAAACGTAAAATCAACTTATCTCCGATTTAAAGGTCTTGAGATAATATAATAAGAACTAGTTTTAGGTAACTCAACTAAATCGTACAATAAGTTGTATGTCTTGTCCACATCGGATTACTTTTTGAGAAAGAAAATGGTATTAAATTTTTTTATTCACAGCTAACCCTAAAATTAAGTACTGGAATACATCATTACAGCAAACCAAAAACGAAGGATTTTTAAACAATTATCTACTGTTTTATTTATATAAATGTTTTTTAATATATTACATCGTTGTTGAAATTACAGTGAGATGACAAAAAACAAAACAACTCAGCAACAAATTTGTTTCAATGATTTTTACAAGATATATATTTAGTGTTTTCAAATAACAAATTTTTATTACACAAACGCTTTACGAAGATTTTATTTAAATTGAATACAGAGGTGTAATTAGAAAAAATGATACGAATTGTACATCTAGATGAAGCATACACCCTGGAAAAGGATATAACATTACAGTGTTTGTGAAACAGTGAACATCTTTATCATAATCACCGCTTTGTCCTTTTAGCTTATATTTTCCAGCCTACATAACTCCTTAGGTTTAAAATTAAAATGTAAATTAAGATTTCTAAAACATGTTCTTTCGTTGCGGGGAGGGCCGGTATGGCCAGGTGGTTACGGCGTTCGACTCGTAATCTGAGGGTCGCGGGTTCGAGTCCCCATCGCACCAAACATGCTCGCCCTTTCAGCCGTTGGGGCATTATAATGTCACGGTCAATTCCACTATTCGTTAGTAAAAGAGTAGCCCAAGAGTTGGCGGTGAGTGATGATAACTAGCTGCCTTCCCTCTAGTTTTACACTGCGAAATTAGGGACGGCTAGCGCAGATAGCCCTCTTGTTGCTTTGCGCGAAATTCAAAAATAAACAAAATCGTTATAGGGATACGGTGAGAATTACCCAAGACGATATTAAACTTAGAAATAACATAAACAAATAAAAAATGTTGTTAAAGTATGACATACTAATCAATCTTATTTATATTTTTATTAAGACCCAAAGTAAAAAAGTGAGTTTTTGAAAGTGTTTAGTACAAGAAATTAATTGATAAACTAAATTACCCCACTACATAGGCTTTTAAAATATCAAACCAAAATTAATTATTTTAGATTAGAAACGAGTTTTGAAATTTGCGATAATGTGCTGAAATGCAGAAGTTAATGGTATCCCAGGCTGAGTGGATGTTTTTTGAAGGTCCTTCTCTTTAGGGGTAATCAAAAGACGTTTAAACAGTTTTAGAATATTCCGTATGTTGTTGGCAGGCAGAATTGTTTGTTTTGGAATTTCGCAAAAAGCTACTCGAGGGCTATCTGTGCTAGCTGTCCCTAATTTAGCAGTGTAAGACTAGAGGAAGGCAGCTAGTCATCACCACCCACCGCCAACTCTTGGGCTACTCTTTTACCAACGAATAGTGGGATTGACCGTCACATTATAACGCCCCCACGACTGGGAGGGCGAGCATGTTTGGCGCGACTCGGGCGCGAACCTGCGACCCTCAGATTACGAAGCGCACGCCTTAACGCGCTAGGCCATGCCAGGCCCTGGCAGGCAGAAATCTTTCTCACGTGGTGAAGTCAAAGCGTCTTGCTATATAGATCCGTGTAACTCTCATTGTTATGTGGTACTTACTGAAGGATAGTAGGTCTTACCTTGTATTCAACGCAGGTTTTATCAATAAATACAGTTTGAGCCATTGACTGTCACTACACTCATTGTTGGTAACTGTATATATATTAACTGCTTCGTCAATGGCTTTGCCACATGTTCGTCAAAAACGAGTTATTTGGTTTCGCTGTCTATTAGGGTCTATATATATATATATATTTAAATCTTTCTTTTAAGGGTGGAGAACCTTCAATTGTATTACGAATGTGCAGATTGAGAACATAGTAAGCCTAAACTGTTTGTTTCAGAACAAATCTACATTAGAATATATCTGTTGTAATCATCGCAAAGGATCGAACCCCGGATCTTATCGTTGTAAGCACATCCCTGTCCCACAACCTTATGACGTCATGTTTCTTTTCTAACACTGATAACTTCACAGACTGTTCATTTATCTAATACTTTATGCCAGTTTTTAATTGTTCAGTCATGTATCAATTACATGCACAATATACATGAAACGAATGGGAAGGTCGCAATCTTACACTGTCGCGAAATTTGGTGTTTGGTGGGTTTGATTTCTTTTGAATCTCTCCTAAAGCTATACAAGGGCTATCTGCGCTAGTCGTCTCTAATTCAGCAGTGTAAGACTAGAGGAGAGGCAGCTAGTCATCACCACCTACCGCCATGTTTGGTCTAATGGGAATTCGAACCCGCGATCCTCAGATTACGAGTCGAGTTGCCTTAATCACATGGCCTTGCCCGGTCTTTGATTCAAACCTTGATTTGGTACACCTCAGTTGGTAGGTAAACAATTAATAGCAACTTCAGAGTAAATGATATCACACCATAGATATTAGAATTGTGGATAATTACAATGAAACACTGTTAAAGAGGGATATAAATGGCAGACAAACATCACAGTACATATCTCAGAAAAAGATTAAACATTATTTACTCTTGTAGATTTTGTTTGTTTTGGAATTTCGCGCAAAGCTAAACGGGGACTATCTGCGCTAGCCGTCCCTAATTTTGCAGTATAAGGCTAGAGGGAAGTCAGCTAGTCATCACCACCCTCCGCCAACTCTTGGGCTACTATTTCACCAACGAATAGTGGGATTGATCGTCACGTTATAACGCCCCAACGGCTGAAAGGGCGAGCATCTTTGGTGCGACGGGGATTCGAATGCGCGACCCTCGGATTAGAGTCGAACGCCTTAACACATCTGGCCGTGCTGGGTCATCTCTTGTAGATAAATTATTAAACTCGTGATAAAGTTTATGGAAATTTAATAAATGATAATATAGCACTCAAATCAGAAGATAAATAAATAATACATGACATGTGTCAAAAAATTATGCAAGGTAAATAAGTAAAGAAAACGTAAGTTTTACAAAAGGGTAAGGTTGAAGTTATCTTCAGATTAGACCGAAAACAGTGTCAACAGTAAATGCACCGAAACAATGCCTGTTAATATTTATAAGTAAAAAGAAAGAGAATGGGTTTATGTGGTTATACTGATTACATGGCAGATTTTTTATTTCCCGCTAAATACGTAGCTTCCTTTGATTAGAAGTTAAAATTAATTTTAAGAGCCTGCATTTCAAACATAAGGTTCCCACATCCAGATAAACTCGTATTTTGAAATGCCAATTGTTTATAAAAAAAACTATTTTTTTACCTACTTTCAAAATACTCGGTTAACAGAAGACGTTTAAAGAAAAAAAAGAAAGCTAAATATTTTTTTATTTAATATGCTAAACCTAAGCCATTGTAAGAGTAAAACTGTCATTATTGTATATTATTTATATACAATGCTAAACCTAAGCCATTGTTAGGGTAAAACTATCATCATTGTATATTATTTATATAAAATGCTAAACCTAAGCCATTGTCAGGGTAAAACTATCATTATTGTATATTATTTATCCAATATGCTAAACCTAAGCCAGTGTTACGGTAAGCCTCCTAGTGTCTCAGCGCATGTCTGTGGACTTACAACGCTAAAAACCGGATTTCGATACCCGTGGTGGGCAGAGCACATATAGCCCATTGTGTAGCTTTGTCCTTAATTCAAAAGAACAACAATTGATACGGTAAAACTATCATTATTGTATATTATTTATTCAATATGCTAAACCTAAGCCATTGCTAGGGTACAACAGCCATTATTGTGTTTTTTTCTCTATGCAGTTTGGACATTAACGTATGTTTATTTGTTTGTTTTGAATTTCGCGCAAAGCTACTCAAGGGCTATCTGCGCTAGCCGTCCCTAATTTAGCAGTGTAAGACCAGAGGGAAGGCAGATAGTTATCACCACCCACCGCCAACTCTTGGGTTACTATTTTACCAACGAATTGTGGTGAGATTGACGGTCACATTATAACGCCCTCACGGCTGAAAGGGAGAGCATGTTTATTGCGACGGGGATTCGGACCCGCGACTCTCAGATTACGAGTCAAATCCCTTAACCCATCTGGCCATGCAGGGCCACCTTAACGTATAAATCAGTATAAAGGAAAACGTTGAAAGGGTTTAAGTGTAATTATTTTGAGTTTTTTATTAATGTATTGAGTTTACAAAGTTAGAACAACAAACCGTCTAAGTAGACCCAGAAAAAGAAAGGACTTTAACATCCGATGATTGGTTTATTACAGTTCGTTTGCAATTAAACATAAAATTACACAGTAACACAGCAGCAAGTATGCGGACTTACAGTGCAAGAAATTGGATCTCGATACCCGTTGTGAACATAGCACAGACAGCCCAGTGGGTCGCTCTTTGCTTAACTTAGAAAACAAATGAACGAACAATCACAATGGGCACTCTGTTCTGTGCCCACCACCAGTATCGGAACTCGATTTCTAGCAGTGTAAGTCCGCAGACATGTTACTGGGGGCCCGGTAGATGGATAGACTCGTAATCTAAGGGTTTCAGGTTCGAATACACCTCACACCAAACATGCTCACCGTTTCAGTCGTGGGGGCGGTTATAATGTGACGGTCAATCCAACTATTCGTTGGTAAAAGAGTAGCCCAAGAGCTGGCGGTGGGTGGTAATGACTAGTTGCTTTCCCTCTAGTCTTACACTGCAAAATTAGGGACGGCTATCTTTGCGCGAAATTCAAAACAAATCAAACCAAACCATTCCAGTGTCAGGGGAGAGGGGCGTGTCTTCTTACGGGCTTCAGAAACAACGTTTCGCGTTTGCTCCAAGTCTTTTACAGGGCTTTAATACAAGACTTTTCCTCGAGTTAACACGATTTGTTTTGAGATTTATGTAATTAGAGAGCAGTAATCTAGCTTATCTTGATAAATAAATAATGTTTCGTTTTTAATTATCAACATTAAATAGAATCAATAACACTTACACTTCGTCAGCGTAATTTAGTTCACAGCATAACCACAGCCTAATGACTTTTGTTATTGTACGAAAGGCCTCGTCGGCACTAAATATGGTACATGTAATGCGATTGATATATTATTACATATTATTCTTTGATTTACTGAACAGATGAGGCCCGGCATGGCCAAGCGTGTTTAGCTGTGCGACTCGTAATCCGAGGGTCCTGGGTTCGCATCCCCGTCGCGCCAAACATGCTCGCCCTTTCAGCCGTGGGGGCGTTATAATGTGACGGTCAATCCCACTATTCGTTGGTAAAAGAATAGCCCAAGAGTTGGCGGTGGGTGGTGATGACTAGCTGCCTTCCCTCTTGTCTTACACTGCTAAGTTAGGAACGGCTAGCACAGATAGGCCTCGTGTTGCTTTGTGCGAAATTCAAAAACCAACTAAAAAGATATTATAATTAAGTAGTCAATTATAAAGACGAAAGTTGTGACTTTTGTAAAGTTCGATAATTCCCTTACCTCCAGGAAAACATAAACTAAATTTAGTTTTACCAAATAAACATCTATCGCTATGGAAACTGTTCACATGGTCCATAAAATCTTCTGTTTAGAGGATGTTATATATCTGTCATGCATTTATTGTTAAACGAAAAAAATATATTAATATAATTACACAGAAAATATAATGGTTGTTAGCTTTGTTTAAAAGATGCAAATTAGCATAAAAAATTCAATAATAATAAATTGCTATCGTTATAAAAGCGCCTAAACTGATAGGTTTTCCGTAACAGATCGATAGAAGTACTTAGTAAAACGTAACCTTTAACACAGAAACTCGAGATACGGTTTTGTGTTTTCGTATAGCAAAACCACATCGGGTTATCTGTTGAGCCCGCTAAGGGGAATCGAATCCATGATTTTAGGGTTATAAATACATAGACTTACCGCTTTACTTGCGAAGGGCGATACGGTTGTGTTAAACCAATCCATGTTTGGTTTGAATTTCGCGAAAAGCTACACCAGGGATAACTGCACTACCCGTCCCTAATTTAGCAGTGTAAGACTAGAGGGAAGGCAACTCGTCATTACCACCCACCGCCAACTCTTGGGCTACTCTTTTACCAACGAATAGTTGGATTGACCGTTACATTATTACGCCTCCACTTCTGAAAGGTCGAGCATGTTCAATGTGACAGGGATTTGAACCCGAGACCTCCGGATTACGAGTCAAGTGCTTTAACCACCATATGCTGGGCGTTAGTTGTAGTAAGTAATGGTTTGAAATACATTAATATGCGTTGAAACAAATATTAGGTTACATAAATAGTGTACTTGTTCTGTCACAGTCAACATGATGAGATCTGGATGCAGAGAAATGCGCCGTTGGCAACAACTATGACACATATAGTTGGACTCGAATAATATTGCCCATTCGTCTAATTCTTAAAAATTACTGAGCGAGTGTATAGTGTTTAAAGATGTAATAGACCTAAAGCTTAATATCTTATAATATCTTGTAGTAATATCAAAAAATAACAAAACAGACAGCAATATATTAACCATCATCAGTAAGTGAACTGAGTGAAAGGAAAATTAATTAAATACTTTGAGGCTGGAACAATAGAAACATTTAGTTATATTTGTAGAATTTTCACTATTGTTAAATTTTAAGAAAAACATTTCATCTGCGACAGTTTGTTCCCGAAGAAGAAAATCCCATGTTTCCAAACCGCTCAGGTTATTGGGTTTTTACTAATTTCTATGACGTTACCACCGTCAATTTTACACCCAGTTACTTTTAGGTTTTATTATAATGTACATAACTGGTTATGTTCCCTAATTACGTTATGGTATATACAATTTTTTTGCTCGTATTATAAACTGTATAATCAGTGTTAACATTCTTGAATTATGCCTTATATAGCGACCCCTACGTGACCAGGTAATCTGAGGGTCGCGGTTTAGAATCCACGTCACAACAAACATGCTCGCCTTTTCAGCCGTGAGTGCATTATAATGTGACGGCCAGTCCAACTATTCGTTGGTGAAAGAGTAGCCATGGAGTTGGCCTTAAAAGTTAAAACGAATATGACGAAATTAAACTATACCTTAAAAGTTAAAACGGATATGACGAAATTATACTATGCCTTAAAAGTTAAAACGGATATGACGAAATTATACTATGCCTTAAAAGTTAAATCGCATATGACGAAATTAAACTATGCCTCAAAAGTTAAAACGAATATGACGAAATTAAACTATACTTTGAAAGTTAAAACGGACATGACGAAATTAAACTATACCTCAAAAGTTAAAACGCATATGACGAAATTAAACTATACTTTGAAAGTTAAAACGGACATGACGAAATTAAACTATACCTTAAAAGTTAAAACGAATATGACAAAATTAAACTATGCCTTAAAAGTTAAAACGGATATGACGAAATTATACTATGCCTTAAAAGTTAAAACGGATATGACGAAATTATACTATGCCTTAAAAGTTAAATCGCATATGACGAAATTAAACTATGCCTCAAAAGTTAAAACGAATATGACGAAATTAAACTATACTTTGAAAGTTAAAACGGACATGACGAAATTAAACTATACCTCAAAAGTTAAAACGCATATGACGAAATTATACTATGCCATAAAAGTTAAAATGAATAGGACGAAATTAAACTATGCCTTAAAAGTTAAAACGAATATGACAAAATTAAACTATGCCTCAAAAGTGAATACAGATATGATGACTCTTCTGAACTGTGTTATGGAAATCTGTATGCACACCCTAGTGTATAGTTGAGAACTTCTGCGTTTTCACACAATTTATGGCCGAATTTTCGACCTAAACAGCCATGAGAAATGCAAGTCATTTGATAGAGATATAAGGAAACAAATCCATGAACATTTTCTCGTGTTATTTATGATTTACCATATACACTTGATCACGTTCTCATGGGACGAGATTACTAAATACTCATGATATATTACTGTAACATTAACCATATATTCCACTCACATCATAATACAAATAGAACTAATTACAACGTATGTATATTTTGTCTATAAACAGGCCTAATCACGCGCGCAAATAACTAACTACGTAACAGAAACTTTACTAACACTAAAAAAATGGTACGTTGTAGTGAAAAAAACATTATGTTAACTTTACGCACATGTGGTTTTCTAATCTAATAAATATTATACAAATTATAGATCTAATGCATAAAAACTAATAATCCTACACAAACCATAGTGTTACATTATAAAGAACAGTAATCAAGCAGTCTTCGTAGTGTTGTGATATAAATGATTTCCACGAAAGAGGTCTTTCCATAGAGTAATGTGTTGTCTGTCTGTCAGTCAGTAAGTCCGCACTTAAACGACGTCACACAAGGAACGCTCAACTTTGCAATTTGTACTGTTGTGACATTTGTAAAATATGAACGTGCCGTGAAGAATTACAGAGAATGATATACGAATTTGAACCTCCTATGAAGAATTACAGAGAATGATATACGAATTTGAACCCCTATGAAGAATTACAGAGAATGATATACGAATTTGAACCCCCTATGAAGAATTACAGAGAATGATATACGAATTTGAAACCCCCTATGAAGAATTACAGAGAATGATATACGAATTTGAACCCCCATGAAGAATTACAGAGAATGATATACGAATTTGAACCCCATGAAGAATTACAGAGAATGATATACGAATTTGAACCCCATGAAGAATTACAGAGAATGATATACGAATTTGAACCTCAAATAAATTTGTCGGCTTTAATTTCGGTTTTATTTACACTCTGAAAAGAAGACTTTCGGGGACCCTGTGCATATAAGTAATCACGCGCACGTCTTATTTGAGTGATATAAATAATAGTAACACATAAAGAGTTCTGTATGTTATAATTGGGGATATCTTATTTATAATAATAATTTTATATGTGATCCGTTAGAGATTTTCAGTAATTAAAAACGTGTCTAATAATATTTAAACAATACGACAAGCACAGCTAGGCTGAAATATTATACACTTGTCTAATTCTTGAAAAACCCTAAACGACTGAACTGAATAAATAATGTAGGGTTAAAAATATAGTAGGTCCAACAGTATAGTCTTATAATAAGTGTAATGGCAGTAGACGTATACTAATGACACAGAGACCCGAATTTTGTAATATTAAACAAAAATACGTTACAAACTTATGTTGATGTAAACAACACTAACAATAAACATATACGTTGTTATATAAACAATGCTGATTACACATTTGTCATCACGTTCTGATGTAAACAATAACACGTTTGTCATCACGTTCTGATGTAAACAATAACACATTTGTCATCACGTTCTGATGTAAACAATAACACGTTTGTCATCACGTTCTGATGTAAACAATAACACGTTTGTCATCACGTTCTGATGTAAACAATAACACATTTGTCATCACGTTCTGATGTAAACACTAACACGTTTGTCATCACGTTCTGATGTAAACTATAATTCATTTGTCATCACGTTCTGATGTAAACAGTAACACATTTGTCATCACGTTCTGATGTAAACAATAACACATTTGTCATCACGTTCTGATGTAAACACTACTAATAACACATCAGTCATCACGTTCTGATGTAAACAATAACACATTTGTCATCACGTTCTGATGTAAACTATAATTCATTTGTCATCACGTTCTGATGTAAACAGTAACACATTTGTCATCACGTTCTGATGTAAACAATAACACATTTGTTATCACGTTCTGATGTAAACAGTAACACATTTGTCATCACGTTCTGATGTAAACAATAACACATTTGTTATCACGTTCTGATGTAAACAGTAACACATTTGTCATCACATTCTGATGTAAACAGTAACACATTTGTCATCACGTTCTGATGTAAACACTACTAATAACACATCAGTCATTACGTTCTGATGTAAACAATAACAAATTTGTCATCACGTTCTGATGTAAACAATAACACGTTTGTCATCACGTTCTGATGTAAACAATAACACATTTGTCATCACGTTATGATGTAAACAATAACACGTTTGTCATCACGTTCTGATGTAAACAATAACACATTTGTCATCACGTTCTGATGTAAACACTACTAATAACACATCAGTCATCACGTTCTGATGTAAACAATAACACATTTGTCATCACGTTCTGATGTAAACAGTAACACATTTGTCATCACGTTCTGATGTAAACAATAACACATTTGTTATCACGTTCTGATGTAAACAGTAACACATTTGTCATCACGTTCTGATGTAAACAATAACACATTTGTCATCACGTTCTGATGTAAACAATAACACATTTGTCATCACGTTCTGATGTAAACAATAACACGTTTGCCATCACGTTCTGATGTAAACAATAACACGTTTGTCATCACGTTCTGATGTAAACAATAACACGTTTGTTATCACGTTCTGATGTAAACACTACTAATAACACATCAGTCATCACGTTCTGATGTAAACACCACTAATAACACATTTGTCATCACGTTCTGATGTAAACAATAACACATTTGTCATCACGTTCTGATGTAAACAATAACACGTTTGTCATCACGTTCTGATGTAAACAATAACACATTCTTATCATGTCCTGATGTAAACACTACTAATAACACATCAGTCATCACGTTCTGATGTAAACAATAACACGTTTGTCATCACGTTCTGATGTAAACAATAACACATCAGTCATCATGTCCTGATGTAAACACTAATATATAAGTATGGTGTCAGACAGAGATTTAAAGACCTAACATGTTTATAAAATCAAATAATGCCTTGACCACTTATGGACAGTAGAGAGTTTTTGTTGACCACCATTACAACCTGCTGTTTATAAAAACACTCAGACAGATATATATTTCATAACGTATAAAGAGGACAATCGTTTAGGTGTTGCTGATTGAATTTGGTGCAACAGTTTGGTTCTCATAAAGGAACGTTCAGCCGAGGTCTTCATCTTAGCACTAGATAACGAAATTTCTTGATATTAGGTCACTAGCAGCTTGGTACAAATATGCTAATTACTGATGCGTTTTAGGCCTAATACGTTGAAATACGTTGCACTGTAATACAATTATTACTGAAATACGTTGCACTGTAATAAAATTATTACTGAAATACGTTGCACTGTAATAAAATTATTACTGAAATACGTTGCACTGTAATAAAACTATTACTGGAATACGTTGCACTGTAATAAAATTATTACTGAAATACGTTGCACTGTAATAAAATTATTACTGAAATACGTTGCAGTATAATAAAACTATTACTGAAATACGTTGCAGTATAATACAACTATTACTAACCTATGTTGCAGTATAATAAAATTATTACTGAAATACGTTGCACTATAATAAAATTATTACTGAAATACGTTGCACTATGATAAAATTATTACTGAAATACGTTGCACTGTAATAAAACTATTACTGGAATACGTTGCACTGTGATAAAATTATTACTGAAATACGTTGCACTGTAATAAAATTATTACTGAAATACGTTGCAGTATAATAAAACTATTACTAAACTATGTTGCACTATAATAAAACTATTACTGAAATACGTTGCACTATAATAAAATTATTACTGAAATACGTTGCACTATATTAAAATTGTTACTGAAATACTTTGCACTGTAATAAAACCATTACTGAAATACGTTGCACTATAATAAAGCTATTACTGAAATGCGTTGCACTATAATAAAACTATTACTAAAATATGTTGCACTGTAGTAAAATTATAACTGAAATACGTTGCACTGTAATAAAGCTATTACTGAAATACGTTGCACTATAATAAAGCTGTTACTGAAATACGTTGCACTACAATAAAACTATTACTGAAATACGTTGCACTATAATAAAGCTGTTACTGAAATCCGTTGCACTATAATAAAACTATTACTAAAAATGTTGCACTGTAATAAAATTATAACTGAAATACGTTGCACTGTAATAAAACATAACTTATTAAAAGGTGTCGAACATTAACACGAAACCTGTATCTCTCTATCCGTGATGTAATCTTTCATATTTTATGAAGTTTCAGTGGTTTTTCTTACGTAATGACTGTGTTCTTTTTGACGATTGTCCTCTGTTGTTGAACCTGTAATGTTTGTGAAGGCTACTCGAAGCTACGATTTGTAACATTTGTAAAACCTACATAGAAATTACTTACAAGTTGTATTGTTTTGAGAAATAACGTTTATTTAATGAGCATTTTTACAAGTTATTTACAAGTTAGCCGTTGTTTTACTAACGAGTTTAGGAGCTACAAGTTAACGTGAAATAACGCGTTAAAGTTTTAACTAGCATTGCAAGAACTCGAGATCTAACAATATTTATCATTATACACTTTAATCAAATATATATTGGTTTATGTTTGACATTATTTCGCCTCGTTTTAGTGTTAACATTGTACAACGTTATCATAATATTCTGTTATAACAGCATCTATTCTTCAATACATATATTTTAGGACATAATTTAAGAGGAGATTCAGAGATATGGGGGTATGGATAAATCAGTAGAGAAATTTTGTATGATTTATATTATATATAAATAATAAATTAAAGAAGGTAATATTGTACTGGATCCGAGATTAAAGTTGAAATGTTTCTCACCTCCCTCGAGAAGACACGCTGCCCACAAAAAGAACGTGGTCACAGCTACTAAGACACGTGCATCTTTAAGATTCATCTTCACTAACGCAAGGTGTCAAAATTTCCAGATTTCTCAGTAGATGTTCAGTATCACACTGACGCCTGTACCTCAAGCACGAGTATTATCATTAGAGTAAGACTTTTCCAGGCTCGTTCTGAATCTAACATCGCATTTTACTTATTCTTGGCAAACGAAACGGGGTCTTAACGTCCACTGCTTAGGTTAGAAGCTGGACTTCATCGAAACAGCTCGCGGCCGAGCTCGCGGTATTTATATCGGTTTAGGAGTCTGCGCATTAAGCTTTTTTCTGTTTTGTGAATCTAATTGGTGAAAGTGTTTTTATGTAATACAGGTCGTTTTCCTCTTATTTCCTAAGTGGAATAATATTCTCTGCTAATGAGGAAATGCATGAGGTTTTACGTATATGCAGTGTGATTAGGGCGTCTTATCTTTCACTGGTAAATAGCCATGAATTTCGCTAGTTTGAGATGAATTTCTAATATACATTTGGTTAAAACGTGTTGGAGAGAAAAGGAGAATGAACAGTGTATTTTAACATGATGTGATATCCTCCCAATTCATTTGAAACTTGTTACATTTGAAAATAGTTCTATATATTTTAATTATATATTTAATTACTCATAAAAATAACTCAGTGAAACGTGTGTAAATTAAAGCAGTTCAAAGTTAAATAATGCAAGTGTATTGAATTATCTGGTCGGTACAACTGGAAGTCTTGTTTAATAAGAAACGATAACTTCTGTGAACAAAACAACAACCATCAACATTATAAGTTATCAATGAAAATGGATACTTTATGTTCAGGTTTTTGTAATGTAATAATCAAACAACCCGAGTAGAGTTGTGATTTCGAAAAGTGACAGAAGTTAGATTAACAACTACAATAGATTATGGAATCATGGCCCGGTGGATTAAGGCGTTCGACTCGTAATGTAAGGATCACGGGTTCGAATCCCGGTCGCATCAAATATGGGGCGTTATAATTGGAGGGTCAATCCCACTCTTCGTTGGTAAAAAAGTAGCCCAAACGTTGGCGGTGGGCGGTGAGGAGCAGTTCCCTTCCCTCTGGTTTTACACTGCTAAATTAAGAACGGCTAGCGCAGATAGCCCTTGAGTAGCTTTGCGTGAATATGAAAAACAAAACAAACAAGAATATGGAATTATTAATCGTTACGTAATTATTTCGTTGTCGATCAGGTTTATAAAGATCATTATTTTGCTTATTAATTATTACGTAATAATTTTGTACTATTATTTAACTCGTTAAATATTACATAATTATTTTTGTATTCCTCAGGTTTCTAATTATTATTATTTAAATATCCAATTGTTAACCCTTTTCGTCTTGCCCAGGATGAAAACCATAACATCTAAACCGTTTATTGTTACCTAATCCTTTGCTTGTAATTATGAAATTAATCAGACGAGATAAGTAAGTCTCGAACTTTTAATTCAAAGGAAACCTATGACAAATACCTCACTAACAACAGAGAAACCTTTTGTGCTAACAAATAAAATATTGTTTCAATCTAAGAGTTAACGGGTTTTTTTTTCTCCAGAAGATCTAATTTTCGAACTCGTGGATATTACTAACTTTGTGAAACAATAAAATTGTTTATATTAAAACAGGAATTTTCCCACATGAGTCATCACTTAGATTTTTTTATCAAGATTAGCTTTCCTCACTCTGCATACGTCAGCTACGAATCTTGAAGACAGAAACTGATTATGTTTTGTTTCCACTTCACTCCAGTTTGCATATAATTAAAACAATAATAAGATTGGATAGATTTCTTTAGGATCTTATGTTCTAATTGGTTCTAGAATGGTGTTAAATAACTCAAACATATATACAATAGATAATTGTACTTCAACAATTGTATTTAACGTTTATTTTATAGCCATAGACTCTTATATTTCTCAGTTCTGTAAGTAGTGTTACCAGAATATCAAAGAATGCAAGGTCACTTGAAGCCAAGCTAGTTCAATATTTTAATACAAACTTTAAGATTGTGTCTGGACCAGTGGGACTCAAGATGGATGAAACTGATGAAGTTAAAGTGATGATGTGTAACTTCAAGTGAACAATGTAGACCAAGATATACGAAACTGATGAAGTTAAAGTGATGATGCGTAACTTCAAGTGTACAGTGTAAACCAAGATGGATGAAACTGATGAAGTTAAAGTGATGTTGTGTAACTTCTAGTGAACAGTGTAGACCAGGATGGATGAAACTGATGAAGTTAAAGTGATGATGCGTAACTTCTAGTGAACAGTGTAGACCAAGATGGATGAAACTGATAAAGTTAAAGTGATGATGCGTAACTTCAAGTGTACAGTGTAAACCAAGATGGATGAAACTGATGAAGTTAAAGTGATGATGTGTAACTTCAAGTGAACAGTGTAAACCAAGATGTATGAAACTGATAAAGTTAAGTGATGATGTGTAACTTCTAGTGAACAGTGTAGACCAAGATGGATGAAACTGATGAAGTTAAAGTGATGTTGTGTAACTTCAAGTGAACAGTGTAGACCAGGAAGGATGAAACTGATAAAGTTAAAGTGATGATGTGTAACTTCAAGTGAACAATGTAAACCAAGATGGATGAAAGTGATGAAGTTAAAGTGATGATGCGTAACTTCAAGTGAACAGTGTAAACCTAGATGGATGAAAGTGATGAAGTTAAAGTGATGATGCGTAACTTCTAGTGAACAGTGTAAACCAAGATGGATGAAACTGATGAAGTTAAAGTGATGATGTGTAACTTCTAGTGAACAGTGTAGACCAAGATGGATGAAACTGATGAAGTTAAAGTGATGATGTGTAACTTCAAGTGAACAGTGTAAACCAAGATGGATGAAACTGATGAAGTTAAAGTGATGATGCGTAACTTCAAGTGAACAGTGTAAACCAAGAAGGATGAAACTGATGAAGTTAAAGTGATGATGCGTAACTTCAAGTGAACAGTGTAGACCAAGATGGATGAAACTGATGAAGTTAAAGTGATGATGTGTAACTTCAAGTGAACAGTGTAGACCAAGATGGATGAAACTGATGAAGTTAAAGTGATGATGCGTAACTTCAAGTGAACAGTGTAGACCAAGATGGATGAAACTGATAAAGTTAAAGTGATGATGTGTAACTTCTAGTGAACAGTGTAGACCAAGATGGATGAAACTGATGAAGTTAAAGTGATAATGTGTAACTTCTAGTGAACAGTGTAAACCAAGATGGATGAAACTGATGAAGTTAAAGTGATGATGTGTAACTTCAAGTGAACAGTGTAAACCAAGATGGATGAAACTGATGAAGTTAAAGTGATGATGTGTAACTTCAAGTGAACAGTGTAAACCAAGATGGATGAAACTGATGAAGTTAAAGTGATGATGTGTAACTTCAAGTGAACAGTGTAGACCAAGAAGGATGAAACTGATAATGTTAAGTGATGATGTGTAACTTCTAGTGAACAGTGTAAACCAAGATGGATGAAACTGATAAAGTTAAGTGATGATGCGTAACTTCAAGTGAACAGTGTAAACCAAGATGGATGAAACTGATGAAGTTAAAGTGATGATGTGTAACTTCAAGTGAACAGTGTAGACCAGGAAGGATGAAACTGATAATGTTAAGTGATGATGTGTAACTTCTAGTGAACAGTGTAAACCAAGATGGATGAAACTGATAAAGTTAAAGTGATGATGTGTAACTTCAAGTGAACAGTGTAAACCAAGATGGATGAAACTGATAAAGTTAAAGTGATGATGTGTAACTTCAAGTGAACAGTGTAAACCAAAATGGATGAAACTGATGAAGTTAAAGTGATGATGTGTAACTTCTAGTGAACAGTGTAGACCAGGATGGATGAAACTGATGAAGTTAAAGTGATGTTGTGTAACTTCTAGTGAACAGTGTAGACCAGGATGGATGAAACTGATGAAGTTAAAGTGATGATGCGTAACTTCTAGTGAACAGTGTAGACCAAGATGGATGAAACTGATAAAGTTAAAGTGATGATGCGTAACTTCAAGTGTACAGTGTAAACCAAGATGGATGAAACTGATGAAGTTAAAGTGATGATGTGTAACTTCAAGTGAACAGTGTAAACCAAGATGTATGAAACTGATAAAGTTAAGTGATGATGTGTAACTTCTAGTGAACAGTGTAGACCAAGATGGATGAAACTGATGAAGTTAAAGTGATGTTGTGTAACTTCAAGTGAACAGTGTAGACCAGGAAGGATGAAACTGATAAAGTTAAAGTGATGATGTGTAACTTCAAGTGAACAATGTAAACCAAGATGGATGAAAGTGATGAAGTTAAAGTGATGATGCGTAACTTCTAGTGAACAGTGTAAACCTAGATGGATGAAAGTGATGAAGTTAAAGTGATGATGCGTAACTTCTAGTGAACAGTGTAAACCTAGATGGATGAAACTGATGAAGTTAAAGTGATGTTGTGTAACTTCTAGTGAACAGTGTAGACCAGGATGGATGAAACTGATGAAGTTAAAGTGATGATGTGTAACTTCAAGTGAACAGTGTAAACCTAGATGGATGAAAGTGATGAAGTTAAAGTGATGATGCGTAACTTCAAGTGAACAGTGTAGACCAGGAAGGATGAAACTGATGAAGTTAAAGTGATGATGCGTAACTTCAAGTGAACAGTGTAGACCAAGATGGATGAAACTGATGAAGTTAAAGTGATGATGTGTAACTTCAAGTGAACAGTGTAGACCAAGATGGATGAAACTGATGAAGTTAAAGTGATGATGCGTAACTTCAAGTGAACAGTGTAGACCAAGATGGATGAAACTGATAAAGTTAAAGTGATGATGTGTAACTTCTAGTGAACAGTGTAGACCAAGATGGATGAAACTGATGAAGTTAAAGTGATGATGTGTAACTTCTAGTGAACAGTGTAAACCAAGATGGATGAAACTGATGAAGTTAAAGTGATGATGTGTAACTTCAAGTGAACAGTGTAAACCAAGATGGATGAAACTGATGAAGTTAAAGTGATGATGTGTAACTTCAAGTGAACAGTGTAGACCAAGATGGATGAAACTGATGAAGTTAAAGTGATGATGTGTAACTTCAAGTGAACAGTGTAGACCAGGAAGGATGAAACTGATAATGTTAAGTGATGATGTGTAACTTCAAGTGAACAGTGTAAATCAAGATGGATGAAACTGATGAAGTTAAAGTGATGATGTGTAACTTCAAGTGAACAGTGTAGACCAAGATGGATGAAACTGATGAAGTTAAAGTGATGATGTGTAACTTCAAGTGAACAGTGTAGACCAGGAAGGATGAAACTGATAATGTTAAGTGATGATGTGTAACTTCTAGTGAACAGTGTAAACCAAGATGGATGAAACTGATAAAGTTAAGTGATGATGCGTAACTTCAAGTGAACAGTGTAAACCAAGATGGATGAAACTGATGAAGTTAAAGTGATGATGTGTAACTTCAAGTGAACAGTGTAGACCAGGAAGGATGAAACTGATAATGTTAAGTGATGATGTGTAACTTCTAGTGAACAGTGTAAACCAAGATGGATGAAACTGATAAAGTTAAAGTGATGATGTGTAACTTCAAGTGAACAGTGTAAACCAAGATGGATGAAACTGATAAAGTTAAAGTGATGATGTGTAACTTCAAGTGAACAGTGTAAACCAAAATGGATGAAACTGATGAAGTTAAAGTGATGATGTGTAACTTCTAGTGAACAGTGTAGACCAGGATGGATGAAACTGATGAAGTTAAAGTGATGTTGTGTAACTTCTAGTGAACAGTGTAGACCAGGATGGATGAAACTGATAAAGTTAAAGTGATGATGCGTAACTTCAAGTGTACAGTGTAAACCAAGATGGATGAAACTGATGAAGTTAAAGTGATGATGTGTAACTTCAAGTGAACAGTGTAAACCAAGATGGATGAAACTGATAAAGTTAAGTGATGATGTGTAACTTCTAGTGAACAGTGTAGACCAAGATGGATGAAACTGATGAAGTTAAAGTGATGTTGTGTAACTTCAAGTGAACAGTGTAGACCAGGAAGGATGAAACTGATAAAGTTAAAGTGATGATGTGTAACTTCAAGTGAACAATGTAAACCAAGATGGATGAAAGTGATGAAGTTAAAGTGATGATGCGTAACTTCTAGTGAACAGTGTAAACCAAGATGGATGAAAGATGAAGTTAAAGTGATGATGCGTAACTTCTAGTGAACAGTGTAAACCAAGATGGATGAAACTGATAAAGTTAAAGTGATGATGTGTAACTTCTAGTGAACAGTGTAGACCAGGATGGATGAAACTAATGAAGTTAAAGTGATGATGTGTAACTTCAAGTGAACAGTGTAAACCTAGATGGATGAAAGTGATGAAGTTAAAGTGATGATGCGTAACTTCAAGTGAACAGTGTAGACCAGGAAGGATGAAACTGATGAAGTTAAAGTGATGATGCGTAACTTCAAGTGAACAGTGTAGACCAAGATGGATGAAACTGATAAAGTTAAAGTGATGATGTGTAACTTCAAGTGAACAGTGTAGACCAAGATGGATGAAACTGATGAAGTTAAAGTGATGATGCGTAACTTCAAGTGAACAGTGTAGACCAAGATGGATGAAACTGATAAAGTTAAAGTGATGATGTGTAACTTCTAGTGAACAGTGTAGACCAAGATGGATGAAACTGATGAAGTTAAAGTGATGATGTGTAACTTCTAGTGAACAGTGTAAACCAAGATGGATGAAACTGATGAAGTTAAAGTGATGATGTGTAACTTCAAGTGAACAGTGTAAACCAAGATGGATGAAACTGATGAAGTTAAAGTGATGATGTGTAACTTCAAGTGAACAGTGTAGACCAAGATGGATGAAACTGATGAAGTTAAAGTGATGATGTGTAACTTCAAGTGAACAGTGTAGACCAGGAAGGATGAAACTGATAATGTTAAGTGATGATGTGTAACTTCTAGTGAACAGTGTAAACCAAGATGGATGAAACTGATAAAGTTAAGTGATGATGCGTAACTTCAAGTGAACAGTGTAAACCAAGATGGATGAAACTGATGAAGTTAAAGTGATGATGTGTAACTTCAAGTGAACAGTGTAGACCAGGAAGGATGAAACTGATAATGTTAAGTGATGATGTGTAACTTCTAGTGAACAGTGTAAACCAAGATGGATGAAACTGATAAAGTTAAAGTGATGATGTGTAACTTCAAGTGAACAGTGTAAACCAAGATGGATGAAACTGATAAAGTTAAAGTGATGATGTATAACTTCAAGTGAACAGTGTAAACCAAAATGGATGAAACTGATGAAGTTAAAGTGATGATGTGTAACTTCAAGTGAACAGTGTAAACCAAGATGGATGAAACTGATGAAGTTAAAGTGATGATGTGTAACTTCAAGTGAACAGTGTAGACCCAGATAGATGAAAGTGATGAAGTTAAAATCGTTTATTATTTTGATTATAATTGTAAGTGGTTTTACAATGTTTCAATTCTAGGTCACACATCCTTTTGGTTTTTCCAAGCAGTTTTGGATGCATGTCTTTAGGTGTACCACCATGCTCTTAAGATATGATGGTCACGTGCGTGTGGTACAAATCATGCATCGTAAAGTATATAAAAATAGCTGCACAGGATTTCTAAGACGTACGCGTTATCGACAACGAGAAACATGGACTTTCTCCTTCTTTGGTGATTAGTTATCGCTCCCTAAACCAACAGAAGTGACAAAGTAATTTTCCGGTTGACATCTGAAACATACAGGTTCGACCTTCTTGCTTAAAAAGAGGAAACCTTAATGCTCTTGTAAGCTTGATTAAACTTTGGAAACAGCATCCTTTCCATTTTAATTGAATGTTGCTTTCTTAGTACGTATTTCTGTCACAGAATCTGTGAAACTATTATAGAGGAAGGGAATTATAATTATAGAAAAGTTACTCTGAAACGAAACGATAACAAAAGTATATGAATTCCGTTTCATTCAACTAGACGGTTTTGAAGAACTCCAATAAATTATTTATTATAATGTGGGTATTAAGTTCCATCACAAAGTTCTACAGTTTATTATAAGATGGAAGCCTTCTATCACTAATCAACGTATTGTCTCGTAATGGACGTAATCCATCTGATCCAGAGATTGGCTATATACACAAAACTTTAGATTATCAAACAAAGGTTATAGGTACATATAGGTACTTAAAGGTGAGGTATAAGGTATACTATAAGTTTAGTGTTCAGCGAAGGTTAGAATTAGATATATATATATATGTACATATATCTACATAGTACGTTAAGTCCATTTATATTTCGGTGGTTACATGCATATCCATAATAGTCCACATACATATCTCAATGGTTACACGTATATTCGTAATACTCTATATACATATATTAATGGTTGCACGTCTATTCATAATACTTTATATACATATCTCAATAATTACACGTATATCCATAATACTCTACACATATACATCTGTGGTTACACGTATATTCATAATACTCTACCTTCATATCTGAATGGTTACGTGTACATCCATAAAACCCTAAATAGATATCTCAATGGTTACGTGTATATCCATAATACTCTACCTAGATATCTCAATGGTTACATGTGTATTCATGATACCATACACACATATATCAATGGTTAC
The DNA here is from genome assembly GCF_004210375.1 of Tachypleus tridentatus. Lineage (NCBI taxonomy): Eukaryota > Metazoa > Arthropoda > Merostomata > Xiphosura > Limulidae > Tachypleus > Tachypleus tridentatus. Next base: position 55,924,674 of record NW_027467782.1, read on the forward strand.
ATTATATTCGTGATACCATACACACATATATCAATGGTTATATGTTTATCTATACAAATCTAGACAGAGAAAATAGAATGTTATCAAAAAGTTCTCTACATTATTAACCAATAAACACAGTTGTACATTGTAACAATTTAAATTTTGAAGATATAACATGGTAGATAACACGTGATATCTTATGATATCTTAATATTTTAATAAATAAATAAATAATATCTTCTTCATATTACAATGATACAAAACACGGGACTAGCTAATACCATCATTATATAATTACAATACAGAACAATATCTTATATAGTCATTACAATACAACAATACAGAACAATATTTAATATCGTAATTATATAACAATAATACAGAACAATATTTAATATCGTCAATACAATATAACAATACAGAACAATATCTCATATCGTCAATACAATACAACAATACAGAACAATATTTAATATCACCATTATACAAGATAACAACAATACAGAACAATATCTCATATCGTCATTAGAATACAACAATACAGAACAATATTTAATATCATCATTATACAATATAACAATATCTCATATCGTCAATACAATACAACAATACAGAACAATATTTAATATTGTCATTATATAACAACAATACAGAACAATATCTCATATCGTCATTACAATACAACAATACAGAACAATATTTAATATCGTCATTATATAACAACAATACAGAGCAATATCTCATATCGTCAATACAATACAACAATACAGAACAATATTTAATATTGTCATTATATAACAACAATACAGAACAATATCTCATATCGTCATTACAATACAACAATACAGAACAATATTTAATATCGTCATTATATAACAACAATACAGAGCAATATCTCATATCGTCAATACAATACAACAATACAGAACAATATTTAATATTGTCATTATATAACAACAATACATATCGAAAGACAGAACGTCTAAAATCGTTAATGTTGTCCACATATTTTTTTCCTTTTTTAACTTTAACATTAAACATACACATTTTAGGATGTTGGGCAGAAGAGACTTTACAAGAACTACACAACACTTTTCGTTTTTATTTCTTATGATACGTGAAATTCTCCATTAGCAGAAAAATCGTGACTTTTAGTATTATCTTTCATTTTCTATGTCGTACTCTCTAAACTTAACAAACATGAGTTCAAACTTTAATTTTGTCAAACAATATATACGATTGTATCTGTGGTTTTAAATACGTACACTTGACATTTGTACCTGTGGTTTTAATTAGGTATACTTGACATTTGTATCTGTGGTTTTAAATAGATACACTTGACATTTGTATCTGTGGTTTTAAATACGTACACTTGACATTTGTAACTGTGGTTTTAATTAGGTATACTTGACATTTGTATCTGTGGTTTTAAATAGATACACTTGACATTTGTATCTGTGGTTTTAATTAGGTATACTTGACATTTGTGTCTGTGGTTTTAAACTGCTATGCTTCACAGTTGTGTCCGTGGTTTTAAATAGGTATGCTTCATAGTTTTGTCCGTGGTTTTCAAATGGGTATACTTTACATTTGTGTCTGTGGTTTTAAATAGGTATACTTGAAATTTGCATCTGTGGTTTTAATAGGTACACTTGACATATGTACCTGTGGTTTTAATTAGGTATACTTGACATTTGTATCTGTGTTTTTAAATAGATACACTTGACATTTGTATCTATGGTTTTAAATTGGTACACTTGACATTTCTACCCTTGGTTTTAATTAGGTATACTTGACATTTGTATCTGTGGTTTTAATTAGGTATACTTGACATTTGTATCTGTGGTTTTAAATAGGTACACTTGAATTTTGTATCTGTGGTTTTAAATAGGTATACTTGACATTTGTATCTGTGGTTTTAAATAGCTATGCTTCACAGTTGTGTCCGTGGTTTTAAATAGGTATGCTTCACAGTTTTGTCCGTGGTTTTCAAATGGGTATACTTTACATTTGTGTCTGTGGTTTTAAATAGGTATATTTTAAATTTGCATCTGTGGTTTTAACTAGGTACACTTGACATTTGTACCTGTGGTTTTAATTAGGTATACTTGACATTTGTATCTGTGGTTTTAATTAGGTACACTTGACATTTGTATCTGTGGTTTTAAATAGGTATACTTGAATTTTGTATCTGTGGTTTTAAATAGGTATACTTGACATTTGTATCTGTGGTTTTAAATAGGTATGCTTTACAGTTGTGTTTGTGGTTTTCAAATGGGTATACTTTACATTTGTGTCTGTGGTTTCAAATAGGTATACTTGACATTTGTATCTGTGGTTTTAAATAGCTACACTTGACATTTGTATATGTGGTTTTAAATAGGTATACTTGACATTTGTATCTGTGATTCTAAATAGGCATGCTTCACATTTGTGTCTGTGGTTTTAAATAGCTATAATAAAAACACAATTTTGTATTACTTTGCTTCGGTGTCCTTACTAATCTTTCACGATAGCTAGTTAATTGTAGATTGTATTTAAGTAATGTGTTCTTTTTAACAGAGATAAGTATTGCACATCGCTTGCTTGTTAGGTTACAATAATCAGGTGTGGTACAGTTATAACTAATAACTCTAAACGTAAGTTATTTTTGTTTATAAAAGTCGCCTCTGAGTAACGAAAGTTAAATGTTTTAGTTTTAGTTTCTAGTTTCCACTTATATCAACTATTTTATTCCAACATACATTTATAGATATATACTCACGAGCAGTAAAGGACAGACCTGTTTATATAATGTTGCTGTTTAACTGTGCTTAATATGGAAGTCGGTTGAACCTGGCGTGAGAATCAATAAGAGGTAGTTTAACTTTTTTTGAAGATATAATTGTTTGGCTAAGACGAAGTCGGTATGTAAGCGTTAGCCAGAGTGGATGGAAAATGTGTCACGTGAATACCTTGATCAAGACAGATTAAGATATATTTCACAAATAAATTAGTTGGTCTTGTTAGCTCGACGATATGTAAAAATCACATGAAAGTAAAGCTTGACTTAGAGCAGTACACATGAACTCTGTTTACACCGTGTTTTGTACACAATCAATCTACCTTTGGTTTCGTACATTCTTACCCTGGATTTAATCGTTTATATTCAATATAATACGTGATCAATTTTTCTCCAAGAATAGCATCGTAAAGACATAATAAAAACAGACAAGTAACAGGTGTATATACTTTGTATCTGACAGTAAAACTATACGAGGTGGTAGATATAAGTGGAAGTCCCCGAAACCAGTTTCTATTCAATTTTGACATCTGAGTACCTCATAGTGTTAGGCCCAGAAATTCTCTGGGAATGAAATCATGTCGAAAAACTTAAAGTCTGGTACAGATAAGTGAAGATCCTAAAATAAAATCGATTTATCCAGCGAAAACATGTCTCGTCTGTGCCATAACCTATTGTATCCAGAATGTAAAAGTCGTGTCTTATGTCTTATACGTGTCTGAAAAGAGATCTTGAAACGACACATCAGCTGATGTTGAGTGAAGTGAGTGGATGAAACCATACTTGAACATATGAAGGTGAAACAGAAACATTTATGGCTTTTCATTTAGTTTTTGTTCTCTTTTAGCCATTTTATAAACAAATTAACCATTTTTTTTTTTACTTCTGGCTAAACATGGTCATTATCTCACGTTTTATTACCAGTTTTTATTACTTCTGGCTAAACATGGTCATTATCTCACGTTTTATAACCAGTTTTTATTACTTCTGGATAAACATGGTTATTATCTCACGTTTTATTACCAGTTTTTATTACTTCTGGCTAAACATGGTCATTATCTCACGTTTTATTACCAGTTTTTATTACTTCTGGCTAAACATGGTCATTATTTCACGTTTTATTACTAGTTTTTATTACTTCTGGATAAACATGGTCATTATCTCACGTTTTATTACCAGTTTTTATTACTTCTGGCTAAACATGGTCATTATTTCACGTTTTATTACCGATTTTTATTACCTCTGGATAAACATGGTCATTATCTCACGTTTTATTACCAGTTTTTATTACTTCTGGCTAAACATGATCATTATCTCACGTTTTATTACCGATTTTTATTACTTCTGGCTAAACATGGTCATTATTTCACGTTTTATTATAGATTTTTATTACTTCTAGATAAACATAGTCATTATCTCACGTTTTATTACCACTTTTTGTTACTTCTGGATACACATGGTCATTATCTCACGTTTTATTACAAGTTTTTATTACTTCTGGCTAAACATGGTCATTATCTCACGTTTTATTACAAGTTTTTATTACTTCTGGATAAACATGGTCATTATCTCATGTTTTATTACCACTTTTTGTTACTTCTGGATAAGCATGGTCATTACCTCACGTTTTATTACAAGTTTTTATTACTTCTGGCTAAACATGGTCATTATTTCACGTTTTATTATAGATTTTTATTACTTCTGGACAAACATGGTCATTATCTCACGTTTTATTACCAGTTTTTATTACTTCTGGCTAAACATGGTCATTATTTCACGTTTTATTACCGATTTTTATTACCTCTGGATAAACATGGTCATTATCTCACGTTTTATTACCAGTTTTTATTACTTCTGGCTAAACATGGTCATTATCTCACGTTTTATTACCGATTTTTATTACTTCTGGCTAAACATGGTCATTATTTCACGTTTTATTATAGATTTTTATTACTTCTAGATAAACATAGTCATTATCTCACGTTTTATTACCACTTTTTGTTACTTCTGGATACACATGGTCATTATCTCACGTTTTATTACAAGTTTTTATTACTTCTGGCTAAACATGGTCATTATCTCACGTTTTATTACAAGTTTTTATTACTTCTGGATAAACATGGTCATTATCTCATGTTTTATTACCACTTTTTGTTACTTCTGGATACACATGGTCATTATCTCACGTTTTATTACAAGTTTTTATTACTTCTGGATAAGCATGGTCATTATCTCACGTTTTATTACAAGTTTTTATTACTTCTGGCTAAACATGGTTATTATTTCACGTTTTATTATAGATTTTTATTACTTCTGGATAAACATGGTCATTATCTCACGTTTTATTACCACTTTTTGTTACTTCTGGATAAGCATGGTCATTATCTCACGTTTTATTACAAGTTTTTATTACTTCTGGCTAAACATGGTCATTATTTCACGTTTTATTATAGATTTTTATTACTTCTGGATAAACATAGTCATTATCTCACGTTTTATTTCCAGTTTTTACTACTTCTGGCTAAACATGGTCATTATCTCACGTTTTATTACCGATTTTAATTACTTCTGGATAAACATGGTCATTATCTCACGTTTTATAACCAGTTTTTACTACTTCTGGATAAACATGGTCATTATCTCACGTTTTATAACCACTTTTTATTACTTATGGATAAACATGCTCGTTATTTCACGTTTTATTACCAGTTTTTGTTACTTCTGGATAAACATGGTCATTATCTCACGTTTTATAACCAGTTTTTACTACTTCTGGATAAACATGGTCATTATCTCACGTTTTATAACCAGTTTTTATTACTTATGGATAAACATGCTCGTTATTTCACGTTTTATTACCAGTTTTTGTTACTTCTGGATAAGCATGGTCATTATCTCACGTTTTATTACAAGTTTTTATTACTTCTGGCTAAACATGGTCATTATCTCACGTTTTATTACCAGTTTTTATTACTTCTGGATAAACATGGTCATTATCTCACGTTTTATAACCAGTTTTTATTACTTATGGATAAACATGGTCATTATCTCACGTTTTATTACAAGTTTTTATTACTTCTGGCTAAACATGGTCATTATCTCACGTTTTATTACAAGTTTTTATTACTTCTGGATAAACATGGTCATTATCTCATGTTTTATTACCACTTTTTGTTACTTCTGGATAAGCATGGTCATTATCTCACGTTTTATTACAAGTTTTTATTACTTCTGGCTAAACATGGTCATTATTTCACGTTTTATTATAGATTTTTATTACTTCTGGCTAAACATGGTCATTATTTCACGTTTTATTATAGATTTTTATTACTTCTGGATAAACATAGTCATTATCTCACGTTTTATTTCCAGTTTTTACTACTTCTGGCTAAACATGGTCATTATCTCACGTTTTATTTCCGATTTTTATTACTTCTGGATAAACATGGTCATTATCTCACGTTTTATAACCAGTTTTTACTACTTCTGGATAAACATGGTCATTATCTTACGTTTTATTACCGATTTTTATTACTTCCGGATAAAATGGTCATTATCTCACGTTTTATAACCAGTTTTTACTACTTCTGGATAAACATGGTCATTATCTCACGTTTTATAACCAGTTTTTATTACTTATGGATAAACATGCTCGTTATTTCACGTTTTATTACCAGTTTTTGTTACTTCTGGATAAACATGGTCATTATCTCACGTTTTATTACCAGTTTTTATTACTTCTGGATAAACATGGTCATTATCTCACGTTTTATTACAAGTTTTTATTACTTCTGGATAAACATGGTCATTATCTCATGTTTTATTACCACTTTTTGTTACTTCTGGATAAGCATGGTCATTACCTCACGTTTTATTACAAGTTTTTATTACTTCTGGCTAAACATGGTCATTATCTCACGTTTTATTACCAGTTTTTGTTACTTCTGGATAAACATGGTCATTATCTCACGTTTTATAACCAGTTTTTATTACTTCTGGATAAACATGGTTATTATCTCACGTTTTATTACCAGTTTTTATTACTTCTGGATAAACATGGTCATTATCTCACGTTTTATAACCAGTTTTTATTACTTCTGGATAAACATGGTCATTATCTCACGTTTTATAACCAGTTTTTATTACTTCTGGATAAACATGGTCATTATCTCACGTTTTATAACCAGTTTTTATTACTTATGGATAAACATGCTCGTTATTTCACGTTTTATTACCAGTTTTTGTTACTTCTGGATAAACATGGTCATTATCTCACGTTTTATTACCAGTTTTTATTACTTCTGGCTAAACATGGTCATTATCTGACGTTTTATTACCAGTTTTTATTACTTCTAAATAAACATGGTCATTATCTCACGTTTTATTACCAGATAGCAGAACGTTATTTCAATATTCAGAAACAAAATAATAATTAAACATATCTCATAAGTAACAGGAACCTACCACTCTGATTTATAATACAACAACAACAAAAACTTGAGAGACAAAACTAGACGTTGTTTGAGTCTAATTAGGTCACTAAAAATGAATTATTGAAAATATATTTACAACAAATCTCTTCTTAGTTGTAATTAGTTGTGAACATCGAATCGGAGAGTCCGCTCCGAGGCAAATATCAAAACAGAATACAAAGAAAACTTGCGTGAGAATGCTTCATGTGGACATAAAATGAAGCTAATTCTGAAGACATACATTGTGTATCTGCCCACAAGGCAACAGTAAGTCTTTTTTTGTTGTTGTTTTCGAGAAGCGCACAATCAGTGGACAGACCATAATATTCTTCGAACAAATAACATTGTGGTTGAATTTCTCTGCTGGTGAAACAAATGGTATTTCTAGTATAAGAGTCAACCTTGAGGCAAACTAACAGTTGGAACCCTTTAAAGGTAGTGATATTATATAGGTATTATTATATTGTTATTACCGAATATTGAAAATGAAGCTACATCAGCCAGCAACCACATTATTGGATCATGAACGAACATAGTGGGAAGTTCAATGCGATTCCATGAACTAAAACATGTGCGAGAAAGCCAATAAAATAAACCTGGGAAAGGCTTAGCACTGAGAATATCTGTGCTAAGCAAAAGCCTAACATCGTCTGCTGCTTGGGACACTTTACTTGTAATCTGTTAGTCGCGAGCTCTGATTGCACTATCAAACGTGCTCGCTCGTCAGAGCGTTATGATGCATTTTATAATCACACTATTCCTTGATGAAGGAATAGTAGTGTAAAAGCTGGCAGTAGACAGTGTTTACTAACTACCTCACCTCTGGTCTCTCAGTCCAAAATTAGAGAGACAACGGACAGTCGTTGACTAGCTTTGTTGGATTCAACAAACAAAGTTCTTCTAACCATTGTTCAAACATAAGTTTAACAAACAAAGCTCTTTTAACCATTGTTCAAACATACGTTTAACAAATAAAGCTCTTTTAACTATTGTTCAAACATAAGTTTAACAAACAAAGTTATTCTGACCATTGTTTAAACATAAGTTTAACAAACAAAGCTCTTCTAACCATTGTTCAAACATAAGATTAACAAACAAAGTTCTTCTAACCATTGTTCAAACATAAGTTTAACAAAGTTCTTCTAACCATTGTTCAAACATAAGTTTAACAAACAAAGCTCTTCTAACCATTGTTCAAACATAAGCTTAACAAAAAGCCCTTCTAATCAGTGTTCAAACATAAGTTTAACAAACAAAGTTCTTCTAACTATTGTTCAAACATAAGTTTAACAAACAAAGTTCTTCTGACCATTGTTCAAACATAAGTTTAACAAACAAAGTTCTTTTAACCATTGTTCAAACATAAGTTTAACAAAGTTCTTTTAACCATTGTTCAAACTTAAGTTTAACAAACAAAGTTCTTCTGACCATTGTTCAAACATAAGTTTAACAAACAAAGTTCTTTTAACCATTGTTCAAACATAAGTTTAACAAACAAAGTTCTTTTAACCATTGTTCAAACATAAGTTTGACAAACAAAGTTCTTTTAACCATAGTTCAAACATAAGTTTAACAAACAAAGTTCTTCTAACTATTGTTCAAACATAAGTTTAACAAACAAAGTTCTTCTGACCATTGTTCAAACATAAGATTAACAAACAAAGTTCTTCTAACCATTGTTCAAACTTAAGTTTAACAAACAAAGTTCTTTTAACCATTGTTCAAACATAAGTTTGACAAACAAAGTTCTTTTAACCATTGTTCAAACATAAGTTTAACAAACAAAGCTCTTTTAACCATTGTTCAAACATACGTTTAACAAACAAAGCTCTTTTAACTATTGTTCAAACATAAGTTTAACAAACAAAGTTATTCTAACCATTGTTGAAACATAAGTTTAACAAAGTTCTTCTAACCATTGTTCAAACATAAGTTTAACAAACAATGCTCTTCTAACCATTGTTCAAACATAAGTTTAACAAAAAAGCCCTTCTAATCATTGTTCAAACATAAGTTTAACAAACAAAGTTCTTTTAACCATTGTTCAAACATAAGTTTAACAAACAAAGTTCTTTTAACCATTGTTCAAACTTAAGTTTAACAAACAAAGTTGTTCTGACCATTGTTCAAACATAAGTTTAACAAACAAAGTTCTTTTAACCATTGTTCAAACATAAGTTTAACAAACAAAGTTCTTTTAACCATTGTTCAAACTTAAGTTTAACAAACAAAGTTGTTCTGACCATTGTTCAAACATAAGTTTAACAAACAAAGTTCTTTTAACCATTGTTCAAACATAAGTTTAACAAACAAAGTTCTTTCAACCATTGTTCAAACATAAGATTGACAAAAGACAGAGAAAACAACAATGTATTTTTCTGACAGTAAGGACTAACAAAACAGCTTGTAAGATGTAACTGAGTAAGTTTTATAGTAGAACTGTGATAAATAGAGTAAGTAATTACACAATGCAACACAATGTTTATTATAACTCATGTAACACAATGTTTATTATAACACTGTGTAACACAATGCTTATTATAACACTATGTAACACAATGTGTACTACTTCTTGTTCCTGGACAGAAAGTGTTATTTCCCAACTGCTTATGCCTAAAGTAAATGGAAAAGACCTACTTTTCTTTTCAAACTTTGCTTTTGTGACCTGGGAGCGTATAACAAAAACATGATGGGAGACTATATTTGTGGGCTGATATGTGAAAATGATTTATATTACAGTCGCAAATCTCGAAAAACTACTCACTTCTAAACATTTTTGTATAACTTTAGTATAAATACATGTAAATCTTGATTCATATGTTGTTTTATTCAGACCTTATGTGAATGAAAATGTGCAAATTTGCCCGTTTTTACATAGAAAATTGGTTGATTTCTAAATTTCATTATCCAGGTCACAAAAGCAAAGTTTGAAGGGAATATTGGCCACTTTCTGTAACTTTACAATATAAGTAATTAAGAAATAACACATACTATCCAGAAACATAATTTGTGTTACATAGTGTAATAGATTACGAAGTAAAGTGTTATTTATTGTATATATTTCTGTGGTGAGCTATGCCGTTGGTAATATGTGTTATAGATGAATATTTATAATTTACAAGGTAACCTGTAACCTTTCATTCAGTAACCATTACCATAAAACATAACTAGAAACCGTAAAGAAACTGACAACTCACTGAAAACACTACAGTTATTTCGGGATCATAAAGGAACGTATGATTTCGTCCTTGGATTACTTATTGGATTGGATATTAGAATAGCAAAAGTTATTGTGAAACAAACGTAAGTTCCTCTCCTGTGGGTTGGGGTGTAGGCGTACGGACTGATAACGCATTATTCTGGGCTTTGATCCATGCGGTGGACGTGGTTCAGATGATCCACGTGTGTTGTTCTGCATAACACGAAAAAACCAACAACACGCACGTGAATGGAACGATTTATTACGCCACCTAGAACAGAGAGACAAGATGAGACTTCGTAAGTGTTAAGGTGACTTATAATTTAGTAAGAACGATATTTATAGCTGGAACAGCTTTCCTTCCTAGGTCATCACGGTAACAAAGAAACGGTTGTAGAACTGATATAAAAGTACGATTATTTCTTGCCGAGTGGGTCGTCTTTATTACTTCTCAGACGCGAAGAAAACCGAACTATTCCTCGTCGCTCGCTGAAACCATCCGACGTGTCAGACGAAGGTGGAAACAAGCTTTACGTTGAATGGAAGATATATTAGATTCGGAAACTTTAGGAGCATACTTATCGTGGGTTTGGAAACTTGCAGGTATAGCCAATACATTGGACTCTGATATAAGAGAGTATTACTATTGATCTATCTGTGAGATAATTCAAGATCTGAGTCAAACCAAATTTATCAACAAAATGGTTTTCTGCAATATATAAAACAACAGAATTATATATTTTGAGATGAAGCTTGTCTTTAGAACAACTGTCTACTTTATGGTTATTACAGTTCCTTGGTACGTAGATACATGTCTGTGTGTGTGTGTGTGTACTGGTGACAGACATGTTTTTGTTGCATGTAGTAATTATTCATAAGGATTTCTGTGTATGAGTGAATAGGCCTTGTCAAATGATAAATGTGACTGTTTTACAGTTATGATTTAGCGCTTAGCATCATGATGTACGTTTATGGAAAAGACGGAAGGATAGCTATTTCCTATTGGCGTGTTTCGGTCTATAAAACATCTTGTTTTAACCGTCTATAAAATTATGTTCGACAAACGTGTTTCAGTAAAATATTTTCATACTCAAATTAGCACTTATTGATTTTAATATTGGAGAAAACGTTATTTTATAAGAATATACGAGCTACTACGTCAGTATGGCAGCTGGACCTACCAGAGTGCGCCTTTCACGTAAGCACTGAGTTCAAGATGTTATTAGGACGTCGTGTCAAAAGGAACTATAATAAGACGTCAGTTGTACATCTGACGTCATGATGTGTTGTCATCGCTACGTGTATCTCTCGAACCTTCTCCACCTATCATAATTTAATGTTTCAAATATAGTTTTTAATTTATTCAAAGGTCAAATAAATATTTCAGATTACAGTTCTCAAAGAATATTTAGAAATAAAACGGTTGAAGTTACCTTTGTATTTATATTTATTTCACAACCACTAAAGTTAAAGGAATTCTAAGGTGAAAACATACATAAGTAATATTGCTTTTAATATAAATCAATCGATCACGTGGTTCGAATCCTGTCACCGAACATGCTCGCCTTTTCGGCCATAAGGGGCGTTATTTGTAATGATAAATTCCACCTACCGTTGGTGAAGAGTAGTGAAAGAGTTGGCGGTGGGTAATGTTAAGTAGATACCTGTTTTTTTCTTTTAAAATAAAATACAGCTGGCGAATATAGCGCTCTAGAAGTCTTGCGCGAAATTAGACAGAGAAACAAAGTACGACGCAAAACTAAGTCAGCTAAGCCTACTTTTAAAACATCGTTTGCTCCTGGGACGAAAATAAATAACATTAGAGAAATTGAGTTAAAAATAAAAATTAAATGTTTAAATGTATTTTGAATTTTAAACATAACTGTATCAGAAGAAATCTAAGCCTTTTATCTCTAAGATTACGTGGACTAACCGAAATACTTTATTGTAATATTCCAAAAACAAACGTCACGTGAACATCGGTAAAGATGCGTCAGTTTTAAATCTAATCATCTCATTAAAATAGATTAGCCTTAATTGGTGGTGGGCGTTACAAAAATAGCGGCCCGTTATGGTCAGGTGGGTTAAAGTTTTCCACTCGTAATCTGAGGGTTGCGGGTTCGAATCTCCGCCGCACGAAACATGCTCGCCCTTTCAGCCGTGGGGCGTTATAATGTGACGGTCAGTCCCACCATTCGTTGGTAAAAGAGTAGCCCAAGAGTTGGCGGTGGGTGGTGATGACTAGCCGCCTTCCCTCTAGTTTTACACTGCTAAATTAGGGACGGCTAGCGCAGATAGCCCTCGTGTAGCTTTGCGTGAAATTCAAAAACAAACAAACAAACAAACTAAAATAGCAGTAGGATGCTTTGTTCGCGAACTGGTTTAAATTCCTCATAATTAGATAGATTTTCAATTTATTTTTCTTTGATTTTCAAAAGCGGTTTTTATCTTCAAATGGTTAATCTGCAGCTAATAACAGGTCTAAATTTTAGATGCACTACTGATGATAATATGTTAAAGATGAAATTATGACACTTGGACAACAAGTGTACATTGTTGTCAATAGTTGTTTGTCTAATTTTTGACGAATCTAACGTAATGAGTAATCACATAACTGGTCAGTTCGTTAGGACTATCATCTGATGTCAAAGTGGATAACTTTTCTTCACGATGGAGAGTGGACTTAACGTGACGTGGACACCATCATGTATCTCAAGATGTCTTGTTCTATCGTCACCAACTAGTCGACGATTATGGACAACAAATGATTCACCAAAGTTGGGAGTGACTTCAAAGTCAGAAGATTCTCACAAAGATTGATGCGAAGTTCTGTACTGGCCATAAAATACGCTTGTTTTCTGTACTGGCCAAAAAATACATTTGTTTTCTGTATTGGCTAAAAAGTACGCTTGTTTCCTGTACTCGCCAAAAATACATTTGTTTTCTGTACTGGCCATAAAATACATTTGTTTTCTGTACTGGACAAAAAATACATTTATTTTCTGTACTAGCCATAAAATACATTTGTTTTCTGTACTAGCCATAAAATACATTTGTTTTCTGCACTAGCCATAAAATACGCTTGTTTTCCGTACTGGCCAAAAAATACATTTGTTTTCTGTACTGGCCAAAAAAATACATTTGTTTTCTGTACTGGCCAAAAAAATACGCTTGTTTACTGTATTGGCCATAAAATACGCTTGTTTTCTGTACCAGCCAAAAAATACGCTGCTTTCTCTAATCGCTTTGGAAATTTCGATCTTTGTGGATTGTAGTTCTTCAAGACACCATGGTTGGTCAGGACAAGAGTGTATAATTACTGATTTCGATCTTTGTGGATTGTAGTTCTTCAAGACACCATGATTGGTGAGGACAAGAGTGTATAATTACTGATTTCGATCTTTGTGGATTGTAGTTCTTCAAGACACCATGGTTGGTCAGGACAAGAGTGTATAATTACTGATTTCGATCTTTGTGGATTGTAGTTCTTCAAGACACCATGGTTGGTGAGGACAAGAGTGTATAATTACTGATTTCGATCTTTGTGGATTGTAGTTCTTCAAGACACCATGGTTGGTGAGGACAAGAGTGTATAATTACTGATTTCGATCTTTGTGGATTGTAGTTCTTCAAGACACCATGGTTGGTGAGGACAAGAGTGTATAATTACTGATTTCGATCTTTGTGGATTGTAGTTCTTCAAGACACCATGGTTGGTCAGGACAAGAGTGTATAATTACTGATTTCGATCTTTGTGGATTGTAGTTCTTCAAGACACCATGGTTGGTCAGGACAAGAGTGTATAATTACTGATTTCGATCTTTGTGGATTGTAGTTCTTCAAGACACCATGATTGGTCAGGACAAGAGTGTATAATTACTGATTTCGATCTTTGTGGATTGTAGTTCTTCAAGACACCATGGTTGGTCAGGACAAGAGTGTATAATTACTGATTTCGATCTTTGTGGATTGTAGTTCTTCAAGACACCATGGTTGGTGAGGACAAGAGTGTATAATTACTGATTTCGATCTTTGTGGATTGTAGTTCTTCAAGACACCATGGTTGGTGAGGACAAGAGTGTATAATTACTGATTTCGATCTTTGTGGATTGTAGTTCTTTAAGACACCATGGTTGGTCAGGACAAGAGTGTATAATTACTGATTTCGATCTTTGTGGATTGTAGTTCTTCAAGACACCATGGTTGGTCAGGACAAGAGTGTATAATTACTGATTTCGATCTTTGTGGATTGTAGTTCTTCAAGACACCATGGTTGGTCAGGACAAGAGTGTATAATTACTGATTTCGATCTTTGTGGATTGTAGTTCTTCAAGACACCATGGTTGGTCAGGACAAGTGTGTATAATTACTGATTTCGAGCGTTGTGGATTGTAGTTCTTCAAGACACCATGGTTGGTCAGGGCACGAGTGTATAATTACTTGGAGGGGTAATAAATTAGTAAGAATGTTTGGGTATAACCTGAGTAATATAACCTTCTAAAGGAATAAGAAAAACCGAACCTATGTCATAAAGACCCTTTCTGCGCACGGTCGGAATAATACCTATTGGCTAATGTGCTCACTCATACTTGTATCTGTCATTAGCACATCTCGGACAGAAACAAACGCATAGTTTTATCTGAAGTCCACTATTTCTCTTCGAAGCATCACTTAACCTGTTATTTTCTATTTACACCGTAATAACAATTTTAACTATTTTTGTAGTTAGAATGGATGGTACTATTCTCTGTTTGCCATCAAGGGTAGTTGGATACATTATTTCCTAGTGGTAAACGAAATCAACTTTGATTGCCTTTCTTGGTGGGCTCTGGGGACATAGTAGACAAACCGGTAAAGAAAACGGTCATTGCTAATGAGACATCTACAGGCTAAATGTCATAAGACGACACCTTACGTTATCACATTATACATCACGTGGTTAGCATGTTTTATAAGTGTGGTCAGCCAGTGTATTTTAAATATTCTATCGTGTTTTCATACATGAGATTGACTCTGCGTGACCAGATGGTTAAAGCACTCGACTCGTAATCCTAGGGTCGCGGGTTCGAATCCAAACATGCTCGCCCTTTCAGCCGTGGAGGCGTTATAATGTGACGGTTAATCCCGTTATTCGTTGGAGAAAAAGTATCCCAAGAGTTGGTGGTGGGTGGTGAGGTCTAGCTGTCTTCCCTCTAGTCTTATACCGCTAAATTAGGGTAGGTTAAGGCAGATAGCTCTCGAGTAGCTTTGCGCTAGCCGTCCCTAATTCAGCAGTGTAAGACTAGAGGGAAGGCAACTAGTCATATTCATCGCCACCCACCGCCAACTTTTGGGCTACTCTTTTACCAACGAATAATGGAATTGACCGTAACATTATGACGCCTTCACGGCTAAAAGAGCGATTATCTTTGATGCGACGGGGATTCGAACCCGCGACCCTGAGATTACGAGTCGAACACCTTAATCGATCTAGTCATGCCGGGCTACATCGGTACAATATTTCTGTGAGACGATTCATATATATACGGAAATAAAATATGTCCTTAAGACATCTGTGTAATAAACATATGATACCAGTTTGTTGTTAATCTTTTACAGAGAGTTTTTATTGCTAGATTGTAGCTTTTATTGGATCATTACTTCTAGAAAGAGCAACTTCTGATTGATGAACTATAAAATCATTACTTTGTGACGAATGTTGGAAGTCATGACTGGCCCAGTTTTCTCGTTTTGACGTGTTTTGATGAATTTATAATCTTTCTCGCAACGTATGGTAAATTAGGTGTATAATTATAGGCAAAAATGGAAAATTAAAACTGTTAGTTTAGGGTACGCTACAGGAATATTCAAGCTAGAAGGTGATATTTCAAAGCTAAGATCCCGGAAAATACAGACAAAAAAACTTTTGTCAGATAAAAAGTTGTAATTAAATGTTCTCAATATTCGGTTTATCACGCTTTGCAGTTTAGGGTTGATGCTCGCTCACGTATCCTGAACCTTGGTTAGTTTAAATATATCTGTCTTCCTATCCAAATCATTGAAAGTGATGTAAAAAATTCGTACAGAATTTTGGACGATTTTGCTATAACTAATTCTGTAAATGACACCTAGCAGGCCTAATATTCGAGTGTAATTAATGTAATTTTTCTGTGAGAAACGTGCAATCAACAATCCATTACCATATATTTCAGACCGTGTTCTAACTTCAGAGAAACTTCGAAAGACTAATTACATTAAGTTTCGGTTTTGATTTTAAATCGGCCACATTTTATCGTTTGTGTAACCATAGAAACTAGTGAGATTAAGAAAACTTATCCAAGTACAAGAACATTTTAATTCGTTTTTAGTAACTATAATTCTGCTTTAGGTAAGGCATGTAAACTGACAGGACTGTGCTGTTAAATAGGCCATTTCCTGCTCATTAAAATTTAATTATACACGAATTATTGAAAACCTTCAGAGATTTCTTTTATAGTAACTTACAAGTTATTTTTATTTGTAGGAGTCACGTGTATGGATGCCAAGTTAGAAGTGTACCAGTAGGAGATTTGGAACGATATTGGTTATCACGGTTTCAACTTCTATCTCAAATCTACGAGTCCAATCTATATGTTACTACACAGTCTTTATATTAGCACGCAATCTATATAGTAGAAGACAGTCTATATATTAGCTCAAAATCTATATATTAGTAGACAGTCAATATATTAGCACACAATCTATATATTAGCAAACAGTCAATATATTAGTACACAGTTTATATATTAGCACACAGTCTATATATTAGTAGACAGTGTGTGTATTAACACACA
Organism: Tachypleus tridentatus; assembly: GCF_004210375.1. Lineage (NCBI taxonomy): Eukaryota > Metazoa > Arthropoda > Merostomata > Xiphosura > Limulidae > Tachypleus > Tachypleus tridentatus. Next base: position 55,941,921 of record NW_027467782.1, read on the forward strand.
GTGTATTAGCACACAGTCTATATATTAGGAGGCAGTCTATATATTAGCACACAGTTTGTATATTAGTAAGCAGTCTTTATATTAGTAGACAATTTATATATTAGTACACATTCTATATATTAGCACACAGTCTATATACACTGTGTCAATGTATACACTGTGTTAATATATTAGCACACAGTCTATATATTAATGCCCAGTCAATATATTAGCACAGATCTCTATATTAACACAGTGTATACATTAACACACAATCTATATATTACCACACAGAGAAAAAACAGACATCCACTAGATCGAGAACTGAGTGAATGTGATTCGTTACTGCCTTTTGAAAAACAGAATAAAATACACCTATCAAAAATTTAGTTTCATCGCTTACAGGTAACAGTTAATCGACCACGAGTGAAAAGAACCTTTGGTTCTGTTAATAAGATCGTTAGTGAAGGAAAATTGAAACCTTTTGATCTCAGGGTTTTTCTCAAGAAATAACCAATGCCAATAACTCTTTCATTACGTATAGAGGTGCTAGTCCAGAAACAACCAATGTTGATAACTCTTTCATTCCGTATAGAGGTGCTAGTCAAGAAACAACCAATGTTGATAACTCTTTCATTACGTATAGAGGTGCTAATCTAGAAACAACCAATGCTGATAACTCTTTCATTACGTACAGAGGTGCTAGTCTAAAAATAGCCAATGTTGATAACTCTTTCGTTGGGTATAGAGGAGGTTGTTTAGAAACAACCAATACCGATAGTTCTTTCAATGTATGTAGAGGTACTAGTCTAAAAACAACCAATGTTGATAACTCTTTCATCAGGTATAGAGTTGCTTGTCTAGAAACAACCAATGCTGGTAACTCTTTCATTAGGTATAGAGGAGCTAGCCTAGAAACAACCAATGTTGATACCTCTTTCATTACGTATAGAGGTGCCAGTCCAGAAACAACCAATGTTGATAACTCTTTCATTCCGTATAGAGGTGCTATCCAAGAAACAACCAATGTTGATAACTCTTTCATTACGTATAGAGGTGCTAGTCTAAAAATAACCAATGTTGATAACTCTTTTGTTGGGTATAGAGGATCTTGTTTAGAAACAACCAATACCGATAGTTCTTTCAATGTGTGTAGAGGTACTAGTCTATAAACAACCAATGTTGATAACTCTTTCATCAGGTATAGAGGTGCTTGTCTAGAAACAACCAATGCTGGTAACTCTTTCATTAGGTATAGAGGTGCTAGTCTAGAAACAACCAATGTTGATACCTCTTTCGTGAGATATAGAGGCGCTTGTTTAGAAACAACCAATACCGATAATTCTTTCAATGTGTGTAGAGGTACTAGTATAAAAACAACCAATGTTGATAACTCTTTCATTAGGTATAGAGGTGCTTATCTAGAAACAACCAATGCTGGTAGCTATTTATGAGTAAAGGTTTAGTTTAGAAACTGGAAACGTTTTCTATTTGGATGGAGCTGACTAGCTACTCTGTGCATCAAATAAGAAGTGGTTCATCATATTTACACCAAACAATGTGTGGCTTACAGCAATATACAAAACTAAATAGTTTCAGTAACAACAGGTAACTGTATCTGATTTACAACAATATACAAAACTAAATAGTTTCAGTAACAACAGGTAACTGTATCTGACTTACAACAATATACAGAACTAAATAGTTTCAGTGGCAACAGTTAACAGTATCTGATTTACAGCAATATACAAAACTATATAGTTTTAGTAACACCAGTTAACAGTATCTGACTTACAGCAAAGTACAAAACTAAATAGTTTCAGTAACAGCAGTTAACAATATCTGACTTAAAACAATATACAAAACTAAATAGTTTCAGTAATACCAACTAACAGAGTCTGACTTATAGCAATATACAAAACTAAATAGTTTCAGTGGCAACAGTTAACAGTATCTGACTTAAAACAATATACAAAACTATATAGTTTTAGTAACACCAGTTAACAGTATCTGAGTTACAGCATTATACAAAACTAAATAGTTTCAGTAACACCAATTAACAATATCTGACTTACAGCAATGTACAAAACTAAATAGTTTCAGTGACAACACTTAAGAGTATCTGACCTACAGCAATATACAAAACTAAATAGTTTCAGTAACACCAGTTAACAGTATCTGAGTTACAGCATTATACAGAACTAAATAGTTTCAGTGACAACAGTTAACAGAGTCTGACTTACAGCGATATACAAAACTAAATAGTTTCAGTAACAACAGGTAACTGTATCTGACTTACAACAATATACAGAACTAAATAGTTTCAGTAACAGCAGTTAACAATATCTGATTTATAGCAATATACAAAACTATATAGTTTTAGTAACACCAGTTAACAGTATCTGAGTTACAGCATTATACAAAACTAAATAGTTTCAGTAACAACAGTTAACAGTATCTGAGTTACAGCATTATACAAAACTAAATAGTTTCAGTAACAACAGTTAACAGTATCTGACTTACAGCAATGTACAAAACTAAATAGTTTAAGTAACAGCAGTTAACAATATCTGATTTATAGCAATATACAAAACTATATAGTTTTAGTAACACCAGTTAACAGTATCTGAGTTACAGCATTATACAAAACTAAATAGTTTCAGTAACAACAGTTAACAGTATCTGAGTTACAGCATTATACAAAACTAAATAGTTTCAGTAACAACAGTTAACAGTATCTGACTTACAGCAATATATAAAACTAAATAGTTTCAGTAACAGCAGTTAACAATATCTGATTTATAGCAATATACAAAACTAAATAGTTTCAGTAACACCAGTTAACAGTATCTGAGTTACAGCATTATACAGAACTAAATAGTTTCAGTGACAACAGTTAACAGAGTCTGACTTACAGCGATATACAAAACTAAATAGTTTCAGTAACAACAGGTAACTGTATCTGACTTACAACAATATACAGAACTAAATAGTTTCAGTAACAGCAGTTAACAATATCTGATTTATAGCAATATACAAAACTATATAGTTTTAGTAACACCAGTTAACAGTATCTGAGTTACAGCATTATACAAAACTAAATAGTTTCAGTAACAACAGTTAACAGTATCTGAGTTACAGCATTATACAAAACTAAATAGTTTCAGTAACAACAGTTAACAGTATCTGACTTACAGCAATGTACAAAACTAAATAGTTTCAGTGACAACAGTTAACAGAGTCTGACTTACAGCAATATATAAAACTAAATAGTTTCAGTAACAGCAGTTAACAATATCTGATTTATAGCAATATACAAAACTATATAGTTTTAGTAACACCAGTTAACAGTATCTGAGTTACAGCATTATACAAAACTAAATAGTTTCAGTAACAACAGTTAACAGTATCTGAGTTACAGCATTATACAAAACTAAATAGTTTCAGTAACAACAGTTAACAGTATCTGACTTACAGCAATGTACAAAACTAAATAGTTTCAGTAACAACAGTTAACAGTATCTGACTTACAGCAATATATAAAACTAAATAGTTTCAGTAACAGCAGTTAACAATATCTGATTTATAGCAATATACAAAACTATATAGTTTTAGTAACACCAGTTAACAGTATCTGAGTTACAGCATTATACAAAACTAAATAGTTTCAGTAACAACAGTTAACAGTATCTGAGTTACAGCATTATACAAAACTAAATAGTTTCAGTAACAACAGTTAACAATATCTGATTTACAGCAATATACAAAACTATATAGTCAGTAACAACAGTTAACATTATCTGACCTACAGGAATATACAAAACTAAATAGTTTTAGTAACACCAGTTAACAGTATCTGAGTTTGAGCAATATACAAAACTAAATAGTTTAAGTAACACCAGTTTACAGTATCTGACTTACAGCAATATACAAAACTAAATAGTTTCAGTAACACCAGTTAACAATATCTGACTTACAGCAATATACAAAACTAAACAGTTTCAGTGACAACAGTTTCTAACCTTTAGAACTGTTAAACATATAATCCTCAATCATTTCTAAGGTAACTGTTGATAGAAGTAAATGAAGTATCCAAGATAATTTACCCTGTCATTGTAGAAGTCCCTCAAGATAAACATTCGCTTGTGTAATGTCTCTTTTCACGCAGAGTTTACCCTACAAGATATTTGAACTGAAAGGAATTTTAATGTATTAATACTTTAGGGATTACCGACTGACTGTGTGTTTATTTCTCTGTTAAAATGGTATGTGTGTGAACTTACAACACTAGATTCCGGGTTCCAATATCCGTGGTGGGCAGAGCACAGATAGCTTTATGTAGGTATATGGTCAGATTTCAACATACATACAAACAAAATAAATTTTTTCCAGTTTTATAATTTTTGGTCGTTGGATTTCGTGAGTGCATGAAATATATCTCCCACCCACAGTTAGTGGGATACTCTTGTCATAACACAAAGTGGCATATAACTTTCACTTGTATAACGGACTCATACGTCCAAAATGTTCTGAGCGCGATTTTTTTGTTGATTTTGTGTGGTGGTAACAAAACGCGAAATGTGATGATTCGGGTCCGTAGCCCGGCATGTTAACCACGCCCGAGCGAAGAAAATAACAGATGAACTCGTATAATGTATGTAAATATATGTATAGATAAAATCGTAATATCTGTATCAAGCTATTTGAAAATCACGCGCTGCTTACGAGCTCATTTCAAAGCTTGGTGGCCTGGCATGGCCAAGTGTGTTAAGGCGTTCGACTCGTAATCCGAGGGTCTAGGGTTCGAATCCCGGTCGCACCATACATGCTCGCCCTTTCAGCCGTGATAGCGTTATAATGCAACAGTCAATCCCACTATTCCTTGGTAAAAGAGTAGACCTAGAGTTGGCGGTGGGTGGTGATGACAAGCTGCCTTCCCTCTTGTCTTATACTGATAAATTAGGGACGGCTAGCGCAGATAGCCCTCGAGTAGCTTTGTGCGAAAATTCAAAAACAAACTAACAAAGCTTGGTACTTAGAGGTAACCATAGCGTTATATCACCAGTACTTAGAGGTAACCATAGCGTTATATCACCAGTACTTAGAGGTAACCATGGTGTTATATCACCAGTAGTTAGAGGTAACCATGGCGTTATATCACCAGTACTTAGAGGTAACCATGGCATTATATCACTAGTACTTAGAGGTAACCATGGTGTTATATCACCACTCTGGAGAAACTAATTGCAAACTAAATTGGTTTCAACCATTAATTGAGTCAAAATGCTTTGGAGCAAAATATGTTTAGAGACTTCTTGTACCTTTGTACATTATGTACCAGTACCATGCTGGTACAGCGGTAAGTCTTCAGATTTACAACCCTAAAATAAGGTGTTCGATTCCCGATCTGGCTTTGCAATAAGAAAACTCGTTATGTACCATACAAATCGTAACTGAAGAAAAAATTTACTTTTCAGTTGGAAAAGGAAACACATGGGAATACAATTCATCGTATCTACTTTGTTTTGTATTTTTAAATAAAATGTAAATTGAAACGAGAAAGAATAAGCCGGAAAAGTATCAGCGCGAGACTCACGTGATTAATTGCTCAACCTATGAGGAATCAACAACAGAAATTGATTAAAGATGAACGATAGATAGGTTTGAGTTTGGCTAATTGTTTGTCGGGGTATAAACGCGAGTGTAGCTTTGTTGTATAATATGTAAATTCTATAAAACAAGATAGAACGAAAAATGTGCTTCAAACTTCATATTTTGTCGATTTGTTATGTCGATGCTGAACGAATTATTACAATTACTTATTTAATCACGTTAAAAGGATTGATATGAGATAGCGAGATGTCCCAGACCGGCGACTTTTCTATAGTTCCAGACGAACCTTCTAAGTGGTATAATATACAAATGCTTGTTTAATTATGTTCATTGTAAATGAGTTAACGTCATGGACTGAAAAGGTCTCTCAAGAGAGAATTTTTTTTTATATTGTTGTTGGGTTTTTTTGTTTTTTTTACGACAGTGATTCTTTCCCTCTCATAAATTTCGAACAAACAAAAAATCGCGTCATTAAGTTCTGAAAGTTAACTAACAACCAAAAACCCGGCATCAGAAAAACGGAAACAAAATTTTTTCACGTAATTTAGTGACACAAGTCACATCTCATTAGCCAAGATTAACACTGGAAAGTCGGACGAGAAATTTAAAGGTCGCCTGTTTTAAGAAGGACATAAAAAACATCACTTTCCATCAAGACAAAAGGCTGGAAATAATCAACGCTCGTTCACCACGCCACTGCTCATGCGCAGTAAAACCAATGTCCTCTCGCGTCACAACAATCCAAGTTAGAAAAGGCACGTCGTTTTGTATCGGCGTTTCCATATCATACTATATGTTGTTGTTAAATAACTGGTAGGATAGGCAGGGAATTGATGTCAGGGAGGGGCACGTAACATGGGGGTGTAATGGCTGCCATCAGGGGTGAGGGTATATTATTTTACGTCTTAATATCTTCTGTTCATACATTCACCTCTTTATATCATTCCGTTAAAAGCTACATTATTCGGACAATTAGACGAAGATATCTCACGTGTACCGCACCAATGCGCACGCGCACCATTTAACTTGGTGATGTTGGTTATAACTGAAAAGAGTGGTTAATATTTGTGGTTCTTACATAACCGAGGTTTAAACTAAATCCGCCTGTTGTGCTTCGTAATCTAACTAGACGAATATGAAACCGCGAAACGTTCGAATGATCGAAGCAAGAGGTTACATTTGTATTAAAGTTAACTGAAATAAATAAAAGCATAGAAGGACATAAATTCATTAATCTCACAGTCCATTTACAAATAATTTCTTTTCGTACATTGTTGTCTACAGAACGACGATTCTTCTCTCTTTTCCTTCACATAAATAAACATTCCAGTTTTGTTTTGTTTGTTTTTTGCTGCGTAAATATATGTTTCCTGGTTTATCTTCTCATCTTTATTTATTTATAAGTAAATACATATTTTAAAAATAATTTCCTAACTCAAATATAAAACATGTTTTGTTTTTTTTTAAATTTAAGATATATTTATTTGTTCTTTTAAATTTTGCGCAAAGCTACACGAAGACTATTTGCACTAGCCGTCCTACATAGCAGTGTAACTCTAGAGGGAAGGCAGCTAGTCATCACCACCCACCGCCAACTCTGGGGCTATTTTTTTACCAACGAATAGTGGGAATGATCGTGACTTTATAACGTCCCCACGGATGAACGGTGCGACCGGGATTCAAACCCGTGACTCTCGGATAACGAATCGAACGCCTTAACCCACCTGACCATGCCGGGCCTTGTTTTATAATGATTATATTATAGATTAAAACATGTGTTTCTAAATTTTAATTCACCACATCATGTTGTTTGAACAACAACAAAAGGAATTTCCTCATTAATAAAATTATAAGAATAACAACATTATTTATTATACGGCCTCTAGTGGTTTACAGTATGATCGATTCCCACAGAACAAATAATTCATTGTGTAGTGGGAGGTTTTAAAATATTATATTTAAAAATTGTTAAATGTGTAAAGTAAACTTTTACTAATATTGTGTAGAACATTATGTAAAGTAAACTATTACTAATATTGTGTAGAACATTGTGTAAAGTAAACTATTACTAATATTGTGTAGAACATTGTGTAAAAGTAAACTATTACTGATATTGTGTACAGCATTGTGTAAAGTAAACTATTACTAATATTGTGTAGAATATTGTGTAAGTAAACTATTACTAATATTGTGTAGAACATTGTGTAAAGTAAACTATTACTAATATTGTGTAGAACATTGTGTAAAGTAAACTATTACTAATATTGTGTAGAACATTGTGTAAAGTAAACTATTAATAATATTGTGTAGAACATTGTGTAAAGTAAACTATTATTAATATTGTGTAGAACATTGTGTAAAGTAAACTATTACTAATATTGTGTAGAACATTGTGTAAAGTAAACTATTATTAATATTGTGTAGAACATTGTGTAAAGTAAACTATTACTATTATTGTGTAGAACATTGTGTAAAGTAAACTATTACTAATATTGTGTACAACATTGTGTAAAGTAAACTATTACTAATATTGTGTACAGCATTGTGTAAAGTAAACTATTACTAATATTGTGTAGAACATTGTGTAAAGTAAACTATTACTAATATTGTGTACAGCATTGTGTAAAGTAAACTATTACTAATATTGTGTAGAACATTGTGTAAAGTAAACTATTACTAATATTATTGGTTTTAACATTGTGTAAAGTAAACTATTACTAATATTGTGTACAACATTGTGTAAAGTAAACTATTACTAATATTGTGTACAGCATTGTGTAAAGTATAATATTACTAATATTGTGTAGAACAATGTGTAAAGTAAACTATTACTAATATTGTGTAGAGCATTGTGTAAAGTAAACTATTATTAATATTGTGTAGAACATTGTTATAAAGTAAACTATTACTAATATTGTGTACAGCACTGTGTAAAAGTAAACTATTACTAATATTGTGTAGAACATTGTGTAAAAAGTAAACTATTACTAATATTGTGTACAGCATTGTGTAAAGTATAATATTACTAATATTGTGTAGAACATTGTGTAAAAGTAAACTATTACTAATATTGTGTAGAACATTGTGTAAAAGTAAACTATTACTAATATTGTGTAGAACATTGTGTAAAAGTAAACTATTACTAATATTGTGTAGAACATTGTGTAAAGTAAACTATTACTAATATTGTGTAGAACATTGTGTAAAATGTAAACTATCACTGATATTGTGTACAGCATTGTGTGTAAAGTAAACTATTACTAATATTGTGTAGAACATTGTGTAAAAGTAAACTATTACTAATATTGTGTAGAACATTGTGTAAAGTAAACTATTACTAATATTGTGTAGAACATTGTGTAAAAGTAAACTATTAATAATATTGTGTAGAACATTGTGTAATAGTAAACTATTATTAATATTGTGTAGAACATTGTGTAAAAGTAAACTATTACTATTATTGTGTAGAACATTGTATAAAGTAAACTATTACTAATATTGTGTACAGCATTGTGTAAAATAAACTATTACTAATATTGTGTAGAACATTGTGTAAAGTAAACTATTACTAATATTGTGTACAACATTGTGTAAAGTAAACTATTACTAATATTGTGTACAGCATTGTGTAAAGTAAACTATTACTAATATTGTGTAGAACATTGTGTAAAAAGTAAACTATTACTAATATTGTGTACAGCATTGTGTAAAGAAAACTATTACTAATATTGTGTACAGCATTGTAAAATAAACTATTACTAATATTGTGTACAACATTGTGTAAAGTAAACTATTACTAATATTGTGCACAGCATTGTGTAAAGTAAACTATTACTAATATTGTATACAACATTGTGTAAAGTAAACTATTACTAATATTGTGTACAGCATTGTGTAAAGTAAACTATCACTAATATTGTGTGCAGCATTGTGTAAAGAAAACTATTACTAATACTGTGTACAGCATTGTTAATAAAATAAACTATTACAAATATTGTGTACAACATTGTGTAAAGTAAACTATTACTAATATTGTGTACAACATTGTGTAAAGTAAACTATTACTAATATTGTGTACAACATTGTGTAAAGTAAACTATTACTAATATTGTGTACAGCATTGTGTTAAGTATAATATTACTAATGTTGTGTAGAACATTGTGTAAAGATAAACTATTACTAATATTGTGTACAGCATTGTATAAAGTAAACTATTACTAATATTGTGTAGAACATTGTGTAAAATAAACTATTACTAATATTGTGTACAGCATTGTGTAAAGTAAACTATTACTAATATTGTGTAGAACATTGTGTAAAAGTAAACTATTACTAATATTGTGTAGAACATTGTGTAAAGTAAACAATTACTAATATTGTGTAGAACATTGTGTAAAGTAAACTATTACTAATATTGTGTAGAACATTGTGTAAAAGTAAACTATTACTAATATTGTGTAGAACATTGTGTAAAGTAAACTATTACTAATATTGTGTAGAACATTGTGTAAAGAAAACTATTACTAATATTGTGTACAGCATTGTGTAAAGTAAACTATTACTAATATTGTGTAGAACATTGTGTAAAGTAAACTATTACTAATATTGTGTAGAACATTGTGTAAAGTAAACTATTACTAATATTGTGTACAGCATTATGTAAAAATAAACTATTACTAATATTGTGTAGAACATTGTGTAAAAGTAAACTATTACTAATATTGTGTAGAACATTGTGTAAAGTAAACTATTACTAATATTGTGTAGAACATTGTGTAAAGTAAACTATTACTAATATTGTGTAGAAACATTGTAAAAGTAAACTATTAATAATATTGTGTAGAACATTGTGTAAAGTAAACTATTACTAATATTGTGTAGAACATTGTGTAAAGTAAACTATTACTAATATTGTGTAGAACATTGTGTAAAGAAAACTATTACTAATATTGTGTACAGCATTGTGTAAAGTAAACTATTACTAATATTGTGTAGAACATTGTGTAAAGTAAACTATCACTAATATTGTGTACAGCATTGTGTAAAGAAAACTATTACTAATATTGTGTGCAGCATTGTGTAAAAGTAAACTATTACTAATATTGTGTAGAACATTGTGTAAAGTAAACTGTTACTAATATTGTGGAGAACATTGTGTAAAGTAAACTATTACTAATATTGTGTACAGCATTGTGTAAAGTAAACTATTACTAATATTGTGTAGAACATTGTGTAAAAGTAAACTATTAATAATATTGTGTACAGCATTGTGTAAAGTAAACTATTACTAATATTGTGTAGAACATTGTGTAAAAGTAAACTATTACTAATATTGTGTAGAACATTGTGTAAAGTAAACTATTACTAATATTGCGTACAGCATTGTGTAAAGTAAACTATTACTAATATTGTGTACAACATTGTGTAAAGTAAACTAATTACTAATAATGTGTACAATATTGTTGTAAAGTAAACTATTAATAATATTGTGTAGAACAATGTGTAAAGTAAACTATTACTAATATTGTGTACAGCATTGTGTAAAATAAACTATTAATAATATTGTGTAGAACAATGTGTAAAATAAACTATTACTAATATTGTGTAGAACATTGTGTAAAGTAAACTATTACTAATATTGTGTACAGCATTGTGTAAAGTAAACTATTACTAATAATGTGTACAACATTGTGTAAAAAGTAAACTATTACTAATATTGTGTAGAACATTGTATAAAGTAAACTATTACTAAGATTGTGTACAGCATTGTGTAAAGTAAACTATTACTAATATTGTGTAGAACATTGTGTAAAGTAAACTATTACTAATATTGTGTAGAACGTTCTGTAAAGTAAACTATTACTAATATTGTGTAGAATATTGTGTAAAGTAAACTATTACTAATATTGTGTACAGCATTGTGTAAAGTAAACTATTACTAATATTGTGTAGAACATTGTGTAAAGTAAACTATTACTAATATTGTGTACAGCATTGTGTAAAGTAAACTATTACTAATATTGGCTGTAGAACATTGTGTAAAGTAAACTATTACTAATATTGTGTAGAACATTGTGTAAAGTAAACAATTACTAATATTGTGTAGAACATTGTGTAAAATTAAACAATTACTAATATTGTGTAGAACATTGTGTAAAGTAAACTATTACTAATATTGTTGTAGAACATTGTGTAAAGTAAACTATTACTAATATTGTGTAGAACATTGTGTAAAGTAAACTATTACTAATATTGTGTAGAACATTGTGTAAAGAAAACTATTACTAATATTGTGTACAGCATTGTGTAAAGATAAACTATTACTAATATGTTAGAACATTGTGTAAAGTAAACTATTACTAATATTGTGTGTAGAACATTGTGTAAAAGTAAACTATTACTAATATTGTGTACAGCATTGTGTAAAAATAAACTATTACTAATATTGTGTAGAACATTGTGTAAAGTAAACTATTACTAATATTGTGTAGAACATTGTGTAAAGTAAACTATTACTAATATTGTGTAGAACATTGTAAAAGTAAACTATTACTAATATTGTGTAGAACATTGTGTAAAGTAAACTATTAATAATATTGTGTAGAACATTGTGTAAAGTAAACTATTACTATTATGTAGAACATTGTGTAAAGTAAACCATTACTAATATTGTTGTTTGAACATTGTGTAAAGAAAACTATTACTAATATTGTGTACAGCATTGTTAATAAAGTAAACTATTACTAATATTGTAGAACATTGTGTAAAGTAAACTATTATTTCACTATTGTGTACAGCATTGTGTAAAGAAACTATTACTAATATTGTGCTTTTAGCATTGTTAATAAAGTAAACTATTACTAATATTGTGTAGAACATTGTGTAAAGTAAACTATTACTAATATTGTGAGAACATTGTGTAAAGTAAACTATTACTAATATTGTGTACAACATTGTGTAAAGTAAACTATTACTAATATTGTGTGGGAACATTGTGTAAAGTAAACTATTAATAATATTGTGTACAGCATTGTGTTAAAGTAAACTATTACTAATATTGTGTAGAACATTGTGTAAAGTGAACTATTACTAATATTGTGTAGAACATTGTGTAAAGTAAACTATTACTAATATTGTGTACAGCATTGTGTATAAAATAAACTATTACTAATATTGTACAACATTGTGTAAAGTAAACTATTACTAATAAAATGTGTACACATATTGTGTAAAGTAAACCATTAATAATATTGTAATAGAACAATGTGTAAAAGTAAACTATTACTAATATTGTGTACAGCATTGTGTAAAATAAACTATTAATAATATTGTGTAGAACATTGTGTAAAGTAAACTATTACTAATATTGTTGGCAGAACATTGGTAATTGAAAGTAAACTATTACTAATATTGTGTACAGCATTATTAATAAAGTAAACTATTACTAATATTGTGTACAACATTGTGTAAAGTAAACTATTACTAATATTGTGTAGAACATTGTGTAAAGTAAACTATTACTAATATTGTGTACAGCATTGTGTAAAGTAAACTATTACTAATATTGTGTAGAACATTATTACTAAAGTAAACTATTACTAATATTGTGTAGAACATTCTGTAAAGTAAACTATTACTAATATTGTGTAGAATATTGTGTAAAAGTAAACTATTACTAATATTGTGTACAGCATTGTGTAAAGTAAACTATTACTAATATTGTGTAACAGAACATTGTGTAAAAAGTAAACTATTACTAATATTGTGTAGAACATTGTGTAAAGTAAACTATTACTAATATTGTGTACAACATTGTGTAAAAGTAAACTGTTACTAATTTTGTGTAGAACATTGTGTAAAAGTAAACTATTAATAATATTGTGTAGAACATTGTGTAAAGTAAACCTATTACTAATATTGTGTAGAACATTAGTGTAAAAGTAAACTATTAATAATATTATGTACAACATTGTGTAAAGTAAACTATTACTAATATTGTGTGCAGCATTGTGTAAAGTAAAAATATTACTAATATTGTGTAGAACATTGTGTAAAGTAAACTATTACTAATATTGTGTAGAACATTGTGTAAAGTAAACCATTACTAATATTGTGTAGAACATTGTATAAAAGTAAACTATTAATAATATTTATGTAGAACATTGTGTAAAGAAAACTATTACTAATATTAAAGTACAGCATTGTGTAAAGAGTAAACTATTACTTTGAATACTGTGTACATATTGTGTAAAAGTAAACTATTACTAATATTGAGTACAGCATTGTGTAAAGTAAACTATTAATATTATTGTGTAATAACATTGTGTAAAAGTAAACCATTTATAATACTTGTGTAGAACATCAGTGTAAAGTAAACTATTAATAATATTTTGTACAGCATTGTGTAAAAGTAAACCATTACTAATATTGTGCAGAACATTGTGTAAAGTAAACCATTACTAATATTGTGTAGAACATTGTGTAAAGTAAACTATTACTAATATTGTGTAGAACATTGTAAAGTAAACCATTACTAATGTGTAGAAGTTGTGCAAAGTAAACCATTACTAATATTGTGTACAGCATTGTGTAAAGTAAACCATTAATAATATTGTGTACAGCATTGTGTAAAGTAAACCATTACTAATATTCTGTAGAGCATTGTGTAAAAGTAAACTATTACCATTATTGTGTACAGTACTGTGTAAAGTAAAGTAAACCATTACTAATATTGTGTAGAACATTGTGTAAAGTAAACCATTACTAATATTGTGTAGAACATTGTGTAAAGTAAACCATTACAAATATTGTGTACAACATTGTGTAAAGTGAACCATTATTAATATTGTGTACAGCATTGTGTAAAAGTAAACCATTATCAAAGACCAGGTAGAACATTGTGTAAAAGTAAACTATTACTAATATTGTGTACAACATTGTGTAAAGTGAACTATTACTTCACATTGTATGAATATCATTGTGTAAAGTAAACTATTACTAATATTGTGTAGAATTATTGTGTAAAAGTAAACCATTACTAATATTGTGTAGAACATTGTGTAAAGTAAACCATTATTACTAATATTGTGGTACAACATTGTGTAAAAGTAAACTATTACTTCAAGATTGTGTACAACATTGTGTAAAGTAAACTATTACTAATATTGTGTAGAACATTGTGTAAAGTAAACCATTACTAATATTGTGTAGAAC
>NW_027467782.1:55957225-56044858 GCF_004210375.1 Tachypleus tridentatus
GGCGTTCCCAACACCCGAAGCACCGTCTACTGGGCCAGACATTAAATCATTGACACGTTATGCAAAAATAACAAAGGAACTGACTCTGATAGCCTCGAGAAAACCAACTGTGACGAAACAAAGACAGAAACGAATTATGTGTTAGGATAAAGTAGAAGTTCCCCGTCACTTTTCAGATTAGAGCAATTTGGAAATAATATAAACCCATGAAGTATATTAGAGCATGTTATAGAAATTATAGTATACAGTTTTAAAAGTATTGTTTGATATTACACATGGCACGTTTCAAGAAACATTACTGACGATACACACGGCTCGAGGTAGCTACTCGAGGGCTATCTGCGCTCGATCATTATGCTAAGATTATTCGAACTTTCACACTCATGTTTTACTTACAAGACATTCGCATTTCTAAAATTTCACTACTAACTCTTATGTCCTTTCTGCCAAAGTTTCACTGATACTTTGTAATATTAATAGTGAGCTCGATATATTCAAAGTCTGAAAATTGCTTGGTTTTGCCTTTGTTTAGACTGGTTCGTTTCTGGCAGTCTTCATCGATCTCAGGAAAAACACAGTTAGACAATGCCCTTAGGAATATCTGTGATAGGTTTATCAAATGATACAAGACGAAAACGGCACTGAACAATTGGTAATGTTCCAGAAATCTCTGAATAAGAAGTCCTTCTGACCGTTGACATGAGATACCGTTCGAACATGCTGTGACACTCGTTACGTTTATTGTAGCCCCAACTATTCTTCTCATCTTAAATATTCACAAACCCCTCAAAGATATATCAGTGGATAGAAACGTTTATATTGAATTATATTATGATTTGGTCGCAAAGAAAACATTTATTCGTCATAACTGATCAAATAAGACCTTTCTTGTGAATCCATCTATTGCTTGCGTCACCAAATATGCAGGTGTTTCGTTTGTTTGCTGTTAAGCACCGCGGGGTATCTAAGCCTGATGTTTAACTTTATAATGTCAAACTATCCCTCTGAGCTGTGAAGGCAATGAACTTGGAATAGAAATAATAGGAAACTGGAGTTCATTTGAAATATTATAATAGTCTCCACTACCCTTATGATTTGTTTTGTTTTTTTTGACTTTCGAGCAAAGCTACACGAGGGTTATCTGCGCTAGCCGTCCCTAATTTAGCAGTGTAAGACTAGAGGGAAGGCAACTAGTCATCACCACCCACCGCCATCTCTGGGCTACTCTTTTTACCAACGAATAGTTGGATTGATCGAAATATTATAACGTCCCCACGGCTGAAAGGACGATCATGTTTGGTGTGACGGGAATTCGAACCCGCAACCCTCAGATTACGAATCGAACGCCTTAACCCACCAGGCCATGACGGGCTTATCGATTGAAATAACGAAAAAAAATGATTCTCAAAGACGTGTTCCTCCTACTCGTCAATTGTGCGACCCTACAAATTATTAGTTGTAATGGTAAAGTGTAGTGAATTTTATTATGAATTTTGAGATTTAGTCTTTGGATTATCTTCCTGTTTTTTGACTTTGCTAGCTTGTTGGACTGAGCAAACATGCTTCAGTTTGGGCATTTTCAAAATTTTAAATGTGCTGCGGGTAAAACATGTTGGTTCTTGTTGGATAAAATCTGGTGATGTAACGTCAGTGTGTCTTAATAACCCAGGACACGTAATAAGAAATGTTTGCCAGGTTTTATGATTTTTGTGCGCTTGTAAAACAAATATGAAGTACACATGTACCCAAATCGATTTTATTACTCATCACGATGTCTTCTGACCTACCCAATCTAATTATACGCACAAAGTAACGTATTGACTGTTATATACTGCTTATTGAGGCGAAGAGCAACCGTCGTTTCGTGTCTATAGGTTCCACAACGGCCGAGATATGGCGTGAAATGTACGGTTTTCGCATTTGTATGGTAAATATTAGGAGTACTTTGTCTCAAGGAAAGTTCATATGAGAATTATTACCCTTTACGTTTCTTACTTCTGCATCTTTATGGATACGAAGCGTCTCTCGGAAGCAACTCTGAGATCTTGAAAAAAATAATGCTAACTTCCAGTCAGAGTAAGGTCACTTCTTACATAGATGTTAACTTCCAGTTAGAGTAAAGTCACTTCTTACATAGATATTAACTTCCAGTTAGAGTAAAGTCACTTCTTACATAGATATTAACTTCCAGTTAGAGTAAAGTCACTTCACATAGATATTAACTTCCAGTTAGAGTAAAGTCACTTCTTACATAGATATTAACTTCCAGTTAGAGTAAGGTCACTTCTTACATAGATATTAGCTTCCAGTTAGAGTAAAGTCACTTCTTACATAGATATTAACAACCAGTTAGAGTAAATTCACTTCTTACATAGATATTAACTTCCAGTTAGAGTAAAGTCACTTCTTACATAGATATTAACTTCCAGTTAGAGTAAAGTCACTTCTTACATAGATATTAACTTCCAGTTAGAGTAAAGTCACTCTACATAGATATTAACTTCCAGTCAGAGTAAGGTCACTTCACATAGATATTAACTCCCAGTTAGAGAAAGGTCACTCAGTCAGAGTAAGGTCACTTACATAGATATTAACTTCCAGTTAGAGTAAAGTCACTTTTACATAGATATTAACTTCCAGTTAGAGTAAGGTCACTTTTACATAGATATTAGCTTCCAGTTAGAGTAAAGTCACTTCTTACATAGATATTAACTTCCAGTCAGAGTAAGGTCACTTCTTACATAGATATTAACTCCCAGTTAGAGTAAGGTCACTTCTCTTACATAGATATTAACTTCCAGTCAGAGTAAGGTCACTTCTTACATAGAGATATTAACTTCCAGTTAGAGTAAAGTCACTTCTTACATAGATATTAACTTCCAGTTAGAGTAAAGTCACTCTTACATAGATATTAACTTCCAGTTAGAGTAAAGTCACTTCTACATAGATATTAACTTCCAGTTAGAGTAAGGCACACTTACATAGATAATTAACTTCCAGTTAGAGTAAAAGTCACTTCTTACATAGATATTAACTTCCAGTCAGAGTAAGGTCACTTTACATAGATATTACCTTCCAGTTAGAGTAAGGTCACTTCACATAGATATTAACCTCCAGCCAGAGTAAGGTCACTTCATTAGATATTAACCTTGTGCTAGAGTAAAGTCACTTCACATAGATATTAACCTCCAGTTAGAGTAAAGTCACTTCTTACATACATAGTTTAACTTCCAGTGTTAGTAAGTAAAGTCACTTCATACATAGATATTAAGAACTTCCCAAAGTTAGAGTAAGGTCACTTCTACACATAGATATTAACTTCCAGTTAGAGTAAAGTCACTTCTTACATAGATATTAACTTCCAGTTAGAGTAAGGTCACTTCATACATAGATATTAACTTCCAAAGTTAGAGTAAAGTCACTTCTTACATAGATATTAACTTCCAGTTAGAGTAAAGTCACTTCACATAGATATTAACTTCCAGTTAGAGTAAGGTCACTTACATAGATAGATAACTTCCAGTTAGAGTAAGGTCACTTCTTACATAGATATTAACTCCAGTTAGAGTAAAGGTCACTTCTACATAGATATTAACTTCCAGTTAGAGTAAGGTCACTTACATAGATAACTTCCAGTTAGAGTAAGGCTTTTCCAAATTTCCTTTACATAGATATTAACTTCCAGTGCTAGAGTAAAGTCACTTCACATAGATATTAACTTCCCAGTTAGGAGTAAATCACTTCTTACATAGATATTAACTTCCAGTCAGAGTAAGGTCACTTCTCATAGATATTAACTTCCAGTTAGAGTAAGGTCACTTCTTACATAGATATTAACTTCCAGTTAGAGTAAGGTCACTTCTTACATAGATATTAACTTCCAGTTAGAGTAAAGTAACTTCTTACATAGATATTAACTTCCAGTTAGAGTAAAGTCACTTCTACAGTTAGATATTAACTTCCAGTTAGAGTAAGGTCACTTCTTTTAGCATAGATATTAACATAGATAGTTAGGGTAAGGTCACTTCTTACATAGATATTAACTTCCCAGTTAGAGTAAGGTCACTCTTACAGATGATATTAACTTCCAGTTAGAGTAAGGTCACTTACATAGATATTAACTCACCAGTTAGAGTAAGGTCACTTCTTACATAGATATTAACTTCCAGTTAGAGTAAGGTCACTTCTTACATAGATATTAACTTCCAGTTAGAGTAAGGTCACTTCTTACATAGATATTAACTTCCAGTTAGAGTAAGGTCACTTCTTACATAGATATTAACTCCAGTTAGAGTAAGGTCACTTCTTACACAGATATTAACTTCCAGTTAGAGTAAGGTCACTTCTTACATAGATATTAACTTCCAGTTAGAGTAAAGTCACTTCTTACATAGATATTAGCTTCCAGTTAGAGTACTCTTACATAGTCACTTCTTACATAGATATTACAGCTTCCAGTTAGAGTAAAGTCACTTCTTACATAGATATTAACTTCCAGTTAGAGTAAATTCACTTACATAGATATTAACTTCCAGTTAGAGTAAAGTCACTTCTTTACATAGATATTAACTTCCAGTTAGAGTAAAGTCACTTCTTACATAGATATTAACTTCCAGTTAGAGTAAAGTCACTTCTTACATAGATATTAACTTCCAGTTAGAATAAAGTCACTTCTTACATAGATATTAACTTCCAGTTAGAGTAAGGTCACTTCTTACATAGATATTAACTTCCAGTTAGAGTAAAGTCACTTCTTACATAGATATTAACTTCCAGTCAGAGTAAGGTCACTTCTTACATAGATATTAACTTCCAGTTAGAGTAAAGGTCACTTCTTACATAGATATTAACTTCCAGTCAGAGTAAGGTCACTTCTTACATAGATATTAACTCCCAGTTAGAGTAAGGTCACTTCTTACATAGATATTAACTTCCAGTTAGAGTAAGGTCACTTACATAGATATTAACTTCCAGTTAGAGTAAAGGTCACTTCTTACATAGATATTAACTTCCAGTTAGAGTAAGGTCACTTACTTAGATAGTAACTTCCAGTTAGAGTAAGGTCACTTCTTACATAGATATTAACTTCCAGTTAGAGTAAGGTCACTTCTTACATAGATATTAACTTCCAGTTAGAGTAAGGTCACTTCCCACTACATAGATATTAACTTCCAGTTAGAGTAAGGTCACTTCTTACATAGATATTAACTTCCAGTTAGAGTAAAGTCACTTCACATAGATATTAACTTCCAGTTAGAGTAAATTCACTTTATTACTCCAGATGTGCTTCCAGTTAGAATAAAGTCACTTCTTACATAGATATTAACTTCCAGTCAGAGTAAGGTCACTTCTTACATAGATATTAACTTCCAGTTAGAGTAAGATCACTTACATAGATATTAACTTCCAGTTAGAGTAAGGTCACTTCTTACATAGATATTAACTTCCAGTTAGAGTAAGGTCACTTCCCACATAGATATTAACTTCCAGTTAGAGTAAGGTCACTTCTTACATAGATATTAACTTCCAGTTAGAGTAAGGTCACTCTTACATAGATATTAACTTCCAGTCAGAGTAAGGTCACTTCTTACATAGATATTAACTTCCAGTCAGAGTAAGGTCACTTCTTACATAGATATTAACTTCCAGTTAGAGAAAAGTCACTTCATACATAGATATTAACTTCCAGTTAGAGTAAGGTCACTTCACTACATAGATATTAACTTCCAGTCAGAGTAAGGTCCCTTCTCACATAGACATTAACTTCCAGTTAGAGTAAGGTCACTTCTTACATAGTAAAACGTGTTAACTCGGTAGTTAGCTTCAGTAAGTACATAAGTTGTTCATACGTTTTTATAAAGATTAGATTTAAACGTTTTTATCAGTTGGATACCCTCCTTGAAAGTAACATTTTCGGTGGTAAAACCACTGATGTCTCACGAGGTTCGACCACTTTCGAAGATATAAGTTAGTTTTAAAACTATATAATAAGCTAAAATATAAAATAATTTGTACGATAATAAAATAAATCCAGAATAATATGCAAAATTAAACATTTAAATATTTAATATTAAAATATTAAAAGTAATAGAGAGAATGGAACACACGTTCTTTATGGAATATATAAACACTATTCATTAGCTTCTATTACTATCAGCGCAGATAGCCCTCGAGTAGCTTTGCGTGAAATTCAAAACAAACAAACTGTTACTGTCGTATCTTGACAGCTAAAAGTCATACAGAATATTACTTTTAATAACATACACGCACGTATACTGAGCTATTTACCAAACACGTTCCTTTGCTCACTTACGGTGTTCCAACACGTTTAACACTGAGCTTATATTTTATTTTATTCACATACTGCACGTATCATGACTTAGTCACTTAGGATTAGTATAAATTTCGGTCTCATCTCGAAAAATCTATAACTGAGTTTTCAGAATGGTTTCATTTCCACCGCCGATAATCCAGTTTCAAAATATACATCCGCACTGTTTTCCACATCTGAACGACACAATTCATCAGAACATACGAGTCTCCTCCGAGTTACTCGAGTTATATTCATATAAACTTGTTTTAATGTACCTTTGACAGCTGGGAAAAGATATAGAATTTTCGTTGTTGTTGTTTGTTTTTTTTTACTTTCGCACAAAGCTACACGAGGGCTATCTGCGCTAACCGTCCCTAATTTTGCAGTATAAGACTAGAGGAAAGGCAGCTAGTCCTCACCACCCACCGCCAAATCTAGGGCTACTCTTTACCAACGAATAGTAGGATTGACCGTCACATTATAACGCCCCACGGCTGAAAGGGCGAGCATGTTTGGTGTGAGGGAGAAATCGAATGCGCGACCCTCGGATTACGAGTCGAACGCCTTAATTTACCTGGCCATGCCGGGCCTATTTAATACATGAAAAGGAAATCTTTACAAAGTGCTTGTTACCGTTGTAAACTGTGTAGAAATAGTTTAATTACTTATGTTAATACTGTATGTTTCACTGTAATGTCTAAACTTAATATAACTAAAATAATATACTATTTAATTTTAGCATTACCTACAGATTTGTTTGGTTGTTCAGAAGTATATTTAGCTCATCAACTCCATGAAGAGTTTTCTTTGTACCCACTTAACCTGAAAGAAGGTAAAGTAGCAGTCTCTGGACAAAACTGTGGTAACTCAATCAAGGCAATTCGGTTATAGTTGCATGATTCACGATGGACAAAAACAGCCAATGTAAATTGAAACGTATTGGTCTTTCTACACCCCAGAACATCCATAAATCTAATTAGTGACTACCAGCTTTTAAACGTAGAAAACCCTGGCAGAAAATCGATCAGACTTTTTGTTGGTAGATAAATGCTCTATTTCTCTCATAAAATAAAATCTACATGAAGCAACTCGCTTCATGTGTTTGAAAATGATCAGTTTCTGGATAATTTGGAAAAAGAACCAAAAAACGGAAAGTTCCAGTTTCAATGCGATTTTCCTGCTGTCGGAATACCTAGAAAAGAAATGGAATACACAGACGTTGATTGTTCATTCAGGCGTAGTACAGACGTAACGTCACGACTCTGTATCTAGAAACGGCTGATGTACACAAGCCGTTCTGAGATACATTTTTATTTCACGTGGATTTCTCGTCATCAAGAACTCGTGTAACTCACGAGTTAGAATCTCGTGACTTTTAATCGAGCTACAATGTAGAGAAGTCTGACTGCGATTTTTATTGTTACAGTCAAGAAGAGATTTTATTAACAGAGACGATGAAACTAATGAATAATCACACAGCATTCTTTCACTCTGACGCTAACAGTTTAGCTTATTTCTTTAACTTTACGGCCTGGTATGGCCAGGAGAGTTAAGGCGTTCGACTCGAAATCTGAGGGTCGAATCCCGGTCGCAACAAACATGCTCGCACTTTCAGCCGTGGGGGCGTCATAACGTGACGTTCAATCCCACTATTCGTTGATAAAAGAGAAGCCAAAGAGTAGTCGGTGGGTGGTGATAACTAGCTGCATTCCTCTTGTTTTACACTGATAAATGAGGGACGGCTAGCGCACATAGCCCTCGTGTAGCTTTGCGCGAAATTCCAGAACAAAGATATATGTATTAAATGTTTTAAACCACAGATTTGTTATTATCAAGAACTCAGTAATAACTTTTAAATCAGAATAATTTTAACGATTTATATTCCTACTTTTATATCGTTTCGAGGTTTCGTAAGGTTGGATATTGTTTCCTTCAGTTTTATATCTTATTTTCGTAAGGTTGGATATTGTTTCCTTCAGTTTTTCTTTCTTATTTTCGTAAGGTTGGGTATTGTTTCCTTCAGTTTTCTTTCTTATTTTCGTAAGGTTGGATATTGTTTCCTTCAGGTTTTCTTTCTTATTTTCGTAAGGTTGATATTTTTTCCTTCAGTTTTTCTTTCTTATTTTCGTAAGGTTGATATTGTTTCCTCCAGTTTTTCTTTCTTATTTCGTAAGGTTGATATTTTTTCCTTCAGTTTTTCTTTCTTATTTTCGTAGGTTGATATTGTTTCCTTCAGTTTTTCTTTCTTATTTTCGTAGGTTGATATTGTTTCCTTCAGTTTTTCTTCTTGTTTCGTAAGGTTGGGTATTGTTTCCTTCAGTTTTTCTTTCTTGTTTTCGTAAGGTTGATATTGTTTCCTTCAGTTTTATATCTTATTTCGTAAGGTTTGGTATTGTTTCCTTCAGTTTTTCTTTCTTATTTTCGTAAGGTTGGATATTGTTTCCTTCAGGTTTTCTTTCTTATTTTCGTAAGGTTGATATTTTTCCTTCAGTTTTCTTTCTTATTTTCGTAGGTTGGATATTGTTTCCTTCAGTTTTTTCTTTCTTGTTTCGTAAGGTTGGCATTGTTTCCTTCAGTTTTTCTTTCTTGTTTTTTCGTGGTTTGGATATTGTTTCCTTCAGTTTTTATATCTTGTTTTTCGTAAGGTTGGATATCGTTTCCTTCCAGTTTTTCTTTCTTATTTTCGTAGGTTGGATATTGTTTTCCTTCAGTTTTTTTTCTTATTTTCGTAAGGTTGGATATTGTTTCCTTCAGGTTTTTTTCTTATTTTCGTAAGGTTGGATATTGTTTCCTTCAGTTTTCTTTCTTGTTTTCGTAAGGTTGGATATTGTTTCCTTCCAGGGTTTTTTTTCCTTATTTTCGTAAGGTTGGGTATTGTTTCCTTCAGTTTTTCTTTCTTGTTTTCGTAAGGTTGGATATTGTTTCCTTCAGTTTTCCTTTCTTTCTTCGTAAGGTTGGATATTGTTTCCTTCAGTTTTCTTTCTTCTTTTCGTAAGTTGGATATTGTTTCCTTCAGTTTTCTTTCTTATTTCGTAAGGTTGGGTATTGTTTCCTTCAGTTTTCTTTCTTATTATTCGTAAGGTTGGATATTGTTTCCTTCCAGGTTTTTCTTTCTTATTTTCGTAAGGTTGGATATTGTTTCTTTCAGGTTTTCTTTCTTCTTTTCATGTAAGGTTGGATATTCCTTTCCTTCAGGTTTTTCTTTCTTATTTTCGTAAGGTTGGGTATTGTTCCTTCAGTTTTATATCTTATTTTCGTAAGGTTGGGTATTGTTTCCTTCAGTTTTTCTTTCTTATTTTCGTAAGGTTGGATATTGTTTCCTTCCAGGTTTTCTTTCTTATTTTCGTAAGGTTGGATATTTTTCCTTCGGTTTTCTTTCTTATTTTCGTAAGGTTGGATATTGTTTCCTTCAGTTTTTCTTTCTTGTTTTCGTAAGGTTGGGTATTGTTTCCTTCAGTTTTCTTTTCTTGTTTTTTTCGTAAGGTTGGATATTGTTTCCTTCAGTTTTATATCTCATTTTCGAAAGGTTGGATATTGTTTCCTTCAGTTTTCTTTCTTATTTTCGTAAGGTTGGATATTGTTCCTTCAGTTTTCTTTCTTGTTTTCGTAAGGTTGGATATTGTTTCCTTCCGGTTTTTTTCTTATTTTCGTAAGGTTGGATATTGTTTCCTTCAGGTTTTTTTTCTTATTTTCGTAAGTTGGATATTGTTTCCTTCAGGTTTTTTTTCTTATTTTCGT
The DNA here is from genome assembly GCF_004210375.1 of Tachypleus tridentatus. Taxonomy (NCBI): domain Eukaryota; kingdom Metazoa; phylum Arthropoda; class Merostomata; order Xiphosura; family Limulidae; genus Tachypleus; species Tachypleus tridentatus. Next base: position 55,967,277 of record NW_027467782.1, read on the forward strand.
AAGGTTGGATATTGTTTCCTTCAGTTTTCTTTCTTGTTTCTGTAAGGTTGGATATTGTTTCCTTCAGGTTTTTTTCCTTATTTTCGTAAGGTTGGGTATTGTTTCCTTCAGTTTTTCTTTCTTGTTTTCGTAAGGTTGGATATTGTTTCCTTCAGTTTTTCTTTCTTGTTTTCGTAAGGTTGGATATTGTTCCTTCAGTTTTTCTCTTTCTTATTTGTAAAGTTGGATATTGTTTCCTCCAGTTTTCTTTCTTATTTTCGTAAGGTTGGGTATTGTTTTCCTTCCAGGTTTTCTTTCTTATTTTCTGTAAGGTTGGATATTGTTTCCTTCAGTTTTTTCTTTCTTATTTTCGTAAGGTTGGATTGTTTCCTTCAGTTTTCTTTCTTATTTTCGTAGGTTGGCATTGTTTCCTCCAGTTTTTCTTTCTTATTTTCGTAAGGTTGGATATTGTTCCTTCCAGGTTTTCTTTCTTATTTTCGTAAGGTTGGATATTGTTTCCTTCAGTTTTTCTTTCTTATTTTCGTAAGGTTGGGTATTGTTTCCTTCAGTTTTATATCTTATTTTCGTAAGGTTGATACTGTTTCCTTCCAGTTTTTCTTTCTTTTTTCGTAAGGTTGGGTATTGTTCCTTCAGGTTTTCTTTCTTATTTTCGTAAGGTTGATATTGTTTCCTTCCACTTTTTCTTCTTATTTTCGTAAGGTTGGGTATTCTTTCCTTCAGTTTTATATCTTATTTTCGTAAGGTTGGATAACTGTTTCTTTCCAGTTTTTCTTTCTTATTTTCGTAAGGTTGATATTGTTTCCTTCACTTTTCTTTCTTATTTTCGTAAGGTTGGGTATTGTTTCCTTCAGTTTTATATCTTATTTTCGTAAGGTTGATACTTGTTTCTTTCAGTTTTTCTTCTTATTTTTCGTAAGGTTGATATTGTTTCCTTCCATTTATTCTTTCTTATTTTCGTAAGGTTGGGTATTGTTTCCTTCCAGGTTTTCTTCTTATTTTCGTAAGGTTGGGTATTGTTTCCTTCAGTTTTTATATCTTATTTTCGTAAGGTTGATACTGTTTCTTCTCAGTTTTTTCTTTCTTATTTTCGTAAGGTTGATACTGTTTCCTTCAGTTTTTTCTTTCTTATTTTCGTAGGTTGATATTGTTTCCTTCAGTTTTTCTTTCTTTTCGTAAGGTTGTGTATTGTTTCCTTCAGGTTTTCTTTCTTATTTTCGTAAGGTTGGATATTGTTTCCTTCAGTTTTTCTTTCTTATTTCGTAAGGTTGGGTATTGTTTCCTTCAGTTTTTCTTTCTTATTTTCGTAAGGTTGATATTGTTCTCCAGGTTTTCTTTCTTATTTTCGTAAGGTTGATATTTTTTCCTTCAGTTTTTTATATCTTATTTTCGTAAGGTTGATATTGTTCCTTCAGGTTTTCTTTCTTATTTTCGTAAGGTTGGGTATTGTTTCTTTCCAGGTTTTCTTTCTTATTTCGTAAGGTTGGATATTGTTTCCTTCAATTTTTCTTTCTTATTTTCGTAAAGTTGGATATTGTTTCCTTCCAGTTTTTCTTTCTTATTTTCGTAAGGTTGGTATTGTTTCCTTCCAGTTTTCTTTCTTATTCTCGTAAGGTTGGGTATTGTTTCCTTCCAGTTTTTCTTTCTTATTTTCGTAAGGTTGATATTGTTTCCTCCAGGTTTTCTTTCTTATTTTCGTAAGGTTGATATTGTTTCCTTCAGTTTTCTTTCTTATTTTCGTAAGGTTGGGTATTGTTTCCTTCAGTTTTATATCTTATTTTCGTAAGGTTGGATACTGTTTCCTTCAGTTTTTCTTTCTTATTTTCGTAAGGTTGGGTATTGTTTCTTCCAGGTTTTCTTTCTTATTTTCGTAAGGTTGATATTTTCCTTCCAGTTTTATATCTTATTTTCGTAAGGTTGGATACTTGTTCCTTCCAGGTTTTCTTTCTTATTTTCGTAAGGTTGATATTGTTTCCTTCCAGTTTTTCTTTCTTATTTTCGTAAGGTTGGCATTGTTTTCCTTCCAGTTTTTCTTTCTTATTTTCGTGGTTGGGTATTGTTTCCTTCCAGTTTTTTCTTTCTTATTTCGTAAGGTTGATATTGTTTCCTCCAGGTTTTCTTTCTTATTTTCGTAAGGTTGATATTTTTCCTCCAGTTTTATATCTTATTTTCGTAAGGTTGGATATTGTTTCCTTCAGGTTTTCTTCTTATTTTCGTAAGGTTGGATATTGTTTCCTTCCAGGTTTTCTTCTTATTTTCGTAAGGTTGGTATTGTTTCTTTCAGGTTTTCTTTCTTATTTTCGTAAGGTTGGATTATTGTTTCCTCCAGTTTTTCTTTCTTATTTTCGTAAAGTTGGATATTGTTTCCTTCAGTTTTTCTTTCTTATTTTCGTAAGGTTGGATATTGTTTCCTTCAGGTTTTCTTTCTTATTTTCGTAAGGTTGGATATTGTTTCCTTCAGTTTTTCTTCTTATTTTCGTAAGGTTGGGTATTGTTTCCTTCAGTTTTTTTATATCTTATTTTCGTAAGGTTGATACTGTTTCCTTCAGTTTTCTTTTCTTATTTTCGTAAGGTTGGGTATTGTTTCCTTCAGGTTTTCTTTCTTATTTTCGTAAGGTTGGATATTGTTTTCCAGTTTTTATATCTTATTTTTCGTAAGATTTGATACTGTTTCCTTCAGGTTTTCTTTCTTATTTTCGTAAGGTTGGATATTGTTTCCTTCAGTTTTTTCTTTCTTATTTTCGTAAGGTTGGCATTGTTTCAGTTTTTCTTTCTTATTTTCGTAAGGTTGGGTATTGTTCCTCCAGTTTTTCTTTCTTATTTTCGTAAGGTTGGATATTGTTCCTCCAGGTTTTCTTCTTATTTTCGTAAGGTTGGATATTTTTCCTTCAGTTTTATATCTTATTTTCGTAAGGTTGGATATTGTTTCCTTCAGGTTTTCTTTCTTATTTTCGTAAGGTTGATATTGTTCCTTCAGGTTTTCTTTCTTATTTTCGTAAGGTTGGGTATTGTTTCTTTCAGGTTTTCTTTCTTATTTTCGTAAGGTTGATATTGTTTCCTTCAGTTTTTCTTTCTTATTTTCGTAAAGTTGATATTGTTTCCTCCAGTTTTTCTTCTTATTTTCGTAAGGTTGGATATTGTTTCCTTCCAGGTTTTCTTTCTTATTTTCGTAAGGTTGATATTGTTTCCTTCCAGTTTTTTCTTTCTTATTTTCGTAAGGTTGGGTATTGTTTCCTTCAGTTTTATATCTTATTTCGTAGGTTGATACTGTTTCCTTCCAGTTTTTCTTTCTTATTTTCGTAAGGTTGGGTATTGTTCCTCCAGGTTTTCTTTCTTATTTTCGTAAGGTTGATATTGTTTCCTTCAGTTTTTTATATCTTATTTTCGTAAGGTTGGATATTGTTTCCTTCAGGTTTTCTTTCTTATTTTCGTAAGGTTGGATATTGTTTCCTTCAGTTTTTCTTTCTGATTTTCGTAAGGTTGGGTATTGTTCCTTCAGTTTTCTTTCTTATTCTCGTAAGGTTGGGTATTGTTTCCTCCAGTTTTTCTTTCTTATTTTCGTAAGGTTGATATTGTTTCCTTCAGGTTTTCTTTCCATTTTCGTAAGGTTGGATATTGTTTCCTTCCAGGTTTTCTTTCTTATTTTCGTAAGGTTGGATATTTTTTCCTTCAGTTTTTTATATCTTATTTTCGTAAGGTTGGATATTGTTTCCTTCAGGTTTTCTTCTTATTTCGTAAGGTTGATATTGTTCTTCCAGGTTTTCTTTCTTATTTTCGTAAGGTTGGATATTGTTTCCTTCAGGTTTTCTTTCATTTTCGTAAGGTTGCATTGTTTTTTCAGGTTTTCTTTCTTATTTTCGTAGGTTGGATATTGTTTCCTTAAGTTTTTCTTTCTTATTTTCGTAAGGTTGGATATTGTTTCCTTCCAGGTTTTCTTTCTTATTTTCGTAAGGTTGGATATTTTTTCCTTCAGTTTTTATATCTTATTTCGTAAGGTTGATATTGTTTCCTTCCAGGTTTTCTTTCTTATTTTCGTAAGGTTGATATTGTTTCCTTCAGGTTTTCTTTCTTATTTTTCGTAAGGGTGGGTATTGTTTCTTTCAGGTTTTTCTTCTTATTTTCGTAAGGTTGGATATTGTTTCCTTCAGTTTTTCTTTCTTATTTTCGTAAGGTTGGATATTGTTTCCAGTTTTCTTTCTTCATTTTCGTAAAGTTGGATATTGTTCCTTCAGTTTTCTTTCTTATTTTCGTAAGGTTGGATATTGTTTCCTTCCAGGTTTTCTTTCTTATTTCGTAAGGTTGGGTATTGTTTCCTTCAGTTTTTATATCTTATTTTCGTAAGGTTGGATATTGTTTCCTTCAGTTTTTCTTTCTTATTTTCGTAAGGTTGGTATTGTTTCCTCCAGGTTTTCTTCTTATTTTCGTAAGGTTGGATATTGTTCCTTCAGTTTTATATCTTATTTTCGTAAGGTTGGATATTGTTTCCTTCCAGGTTTTCTTTCTTATTTTCGTAAGGTTGATATTGTTTCCTTCAGTTTTCTTTTCTTATTTTCGTAAGGTTGGTATTGTTTCCTTCAGTTTTTTCTTTCTTATTTTCGTAAGGTTGGCATTGTTTCCTTCAGTTTTCTTTCTTATTTTCGTAAGGTTGGATATTGTTTCCTTCCAGGTTTTCTTTCTTATTTTCGTAAGGTTGATATTTTTTCCTTCAGTTTTATATCTTATTTTCGTAAGGTTGGATATTGTTTCCTTCAGGATTTTCTTTCTTATTTTCGTAAGGTTGATATTGTTCCTCCAAGTTTTCTTTCTTATTTTCGTAAGGTTGGGTATTGTTTCTTTCAGGTTTTCTTTCTTATTTTCGTAAGGTTGATATTGTTTCTTTCAGTTTTTCTTTCTTATTTTCGTAAGGTTGGGTATTGTTTCCTTCAGTTTTTTTCTTATTTCGTAAGGTTGATATTGTTTCCTTCAGGTTTTCTTCTTATTTTCGTAAGGTTGGATATTGTTTCCTTCAGTTTTTCTTTCTTATTTTCGTAAGGTTGGGTATTGTTTCCTTCAGTTTTATATCTTATTTTCGTAAGGTTGATACTTTTCCTTCAGTTTTCTTTCTTATTTTCGTAAGGTTGGATATTGTTTCCTTCAGGTTTTCTTTCTTATTTTCGTAAGGTTGGATATTGTTTCCTCTTCACTTTTTCTTTCTTATTTTCGTAAGGTTGGGTATTGTTTCCTTCAGTTTTTATATCTTATTTTCGTAAGGTTGGATATTGTTTCCTTCAGTTTTTCTTTCTTATTTTCGTAAGGTTGGGTATTGTTTCCTTCAGGTTTTCTTTCTTATTTTCGTAAGGTTGGATATTGTTTCCTTCAGTTTTTCTTTCTTATTTTCGTAAGGTTGGGTATTGTTTCCTTCAGTTTTTCTTTCTTATTTTCGTAAGGTTGGATATTGTTTCCTTCAGTTTTTCTTTCTTATTTTCGTAAGGTTGGGTATTGTTTCCTTCAGTTTTTATATCTTATTTTCGTAAGGTTGGATATTGTTTCCTTCAGTTTTTCTTTCTTATTTTCGTAAGGTTTGGTATTGTTTCCTTCAGGTTTTCTTTCTTATTTTGGTAAGGTTGGATATTGTTTCCTTCACTTTTTCTTTCTTATTTTCGTAAGGTTGGGTATTGTTTCCTTCAGTTTTTATATCTTATTTTCGTAAGGTTGATATTGTTTCCTTCAGTTTTTTTTCTTATTTTCGTAAGGTTGGGTATTGTTTCCTTCAGGTTTTCTTTCTTATTTTCGTAAGGTTGGATATTGTTTCCTTCAGTTTTTCTTTCTTATTTTCGTAAGGTTGGGTATTGTTTCCTTCAGTTTTTCTTTCTTATTTTCGTAAGGTTGGATATTGTTTCCTTCAGTTTTTCTTTCTTATTTTCGTAAGGTTTAGGTATTGTTTCCTTCAGTTTTATATCTTATTTTCGTAAGGTTGATACTGTTTCCTTCAGTTTTCTTTCTTATTTTCGTAAGGTTGGGTATTGTTTCCTTCAGGTTTTCTTTCTTATTTTCGTAAGGTTGGATATTGTTTCCTTCACTTTTTCTTTCTTATTTTCGTAAGGTTGGGTATTGTTTCCTTCAGTTTTTATATCTTATTTTCGTAAGGTTGGATATTGTTTCCTTCAGTTTTTCTTTCTTATTTTCGTAAGGTTGGGTATTGTTTCCTTCAGGTTTTCTTTCTTATTTTCGTAAGGTTTGATATTGTTTCCTTCAGTTTTTCTTTCTTATTTTCGTAAGGTTGGGTATTGTTTCCTTCAGTTTTTCTTTCTTATTTTCGTAAGGTTGGATATTGTTTCCTTCAGGTTTTCTTTCTTATTTTCGTAAGGTTGGATATTTTTTCCTTCAGTTTTTATATCTTATTTTCGTAAGGTTGGATATTGTTTCCTTCATGTTTTCTTTCTTATTTTCGTAAGGTTGGATATTGTTTCCTTCAGGTTTTCTTTCTTATTTTCGTAAGGTTGGGTATTGTTTCTTTCAGGTTTTCTTTCTTTTAGATTTCGCGCACATCTATTAGATTGCTATTTTCACTAGACCTCCTTAATTTGGAAGGTAAATATTGAACCCCCTGAAACACACACACGATAACTATTGTTACTCTTGTATAGTACTCACTTCCCTGAGGTGTCCTTTCTCCAGTACACCATTCCAAAATTACCAACGGCCAGTGCCGATGTCACCTCGAACAGCTTTGCGCGAAACTCAACAAAACAAACCAACGATAACACCGCCCTGGGCTTGGCATGGCCAGATGGCTTAAGACGTTCGACTCGTAATCCGAAGGTCGCGATTCGAATCCCCGTCGCAACAAACATGCTCGCCCTTTCAGCCGTGGAGGCGTTATAATGTGAAGAGCAATCCCACTTTCCGTTGATAAAAGAGTAGCCCAAGAGTTGGCGGTGAGTGGTGATGACTAGCTGCCTTCCCTCTAGTCTCACACTGCTAAATTAGGGACGGCTACAGTGGATAGCTAGCTTTACGCGAAATTCAAAAACAAACCAACGATAACACCGCCCTCTGGCAAGCAACAAGTTACTTATTGAAATATCAATTTATTCAAACGTGTTAATTGGAACTACATGGATTAGTTATAATTTATATACTACTGTGTATACAAGTTAACACGAAAGACTTACTTTTTGTGGCTGTATGTTATGCACATATTCTACAAACGTAATCTGTATTATCTAATGTTTTCCTTACCAACCCATCAACTGTGCTAAGAAGCAACGAAAAGTCACCGAAATCCGATGCTATAATTAAAGCGTAACAGTATGTGATCTTATTTCTCGCTCCACAACTCTTCGTTCTTCGTCTAGTTGACACAGTCACTAGTCCCTGCATCTCCTTTGTTAGGAAAAGGAGTTTAATCATATCTTCGATATAAATTTCCTCTCCTGAGATCAATAGGTGTAGAGAGATCGGGTTTGCAGAATGTCATTACACTGGCATTAAGTTGTCACGCTAAGACTGTCTTTTAATTCCACGTGCATGTCATTGCATTCGAGAGAACGTAATGCAAGGGCTCATACACAGTCGCACATAGCTATTCGACATCTACAGAATCTTCTGTACTGTACAACAGAAGCTTAGAAGGTAGAAGAGGACCACTAACATTGAAGTTTATTGGTAGATGTCCAATTAAATCATTCATCCTTGTGCTACAGTATTTGTGGTTTTCTTGAAATATATTTACACAGAGATGCTGTTTGTTGTTAATCGCAAAACTGCACAATGAGTTACTCGTCACGTGCTCACTACGGGTATCGAAACCAGATTTTTTGCGTTATAAGTCTTCTGTTGAGCCAATAAGAGTTGTGATACAGTATACTTTCTTTACTAACGCCCTTTTTATAAAAAAAAGTAAGTTAACAGTTTCATCTACAACTCCAAAAGTAACAGATCAACTTCCACTTCCAAGTTGTCTAGACCCTGCATGGCCAGGTGGTCAAGGCCCTTGACTCGTAATCTGAGGGTCGCAGGTTTGAATCCCGCTCACACCAAACATGCTTGCTCTTTCAGCCGTGGGGGCGTTATAAAGTGACGGTCAGCCCTACTATTCATTGGTAAAAGAGTAGCCCAAGAGTTGGCGGTGGGTAGTGATGACTAGCTACCTTCTCTCTAGCCTCACACTGCTAAATCAGGGACGGCTAGCGCAGATAGCTCTTGTGTAGGTTTGTGTGAATATTCAAAACAAACAAACAAATCCAAATTGTCTTAAAATGTTCGGTATGCTGCAGATAAACTTGAAACATAATGGCGCATCAGAAGTACAACTGCCAGAAAAACTTCTGCAAGTTAAAGGAAACATGTTTTATTAAATGAACATTCTAGATAAGGTTAAATTTGATCAATTTTTATTTTACTAAACTTGTGTAATAGAAAAAATACAGCAGTATAACAAATTATGTGTTAATGTATCCTCTCAGTTGTTCGACCCACGAGGTAATGTCCTGTTGTATTTTCGTAACATATTTTGCGGGCAGCGCACCTAGCGCCAGATGTAAAGAGATAGAATGTATCTCCATGCTCAGAGTTGATTTTCAGTGGAACTTGTTACAAAATGAGGAGTAATAAAAGTATATATATTCATTTATTAAACATTCAGAACGTAATATTGTTACACTCCTGTAATACAGCAGTAAGTCTACGGATTTACAACGACAAAATTAGGGGTTCGATTCCCCTCGGTGGGCTCAGCAGATAGCCCGATGTGGCTTTGCTATAAACACACGTAATATGGTCAATAAAAACCAAGTATTTTAAAGAAACCTCTTCAAGAACAAAAACACAAATTAGAGAAATGGTTGTCATTTTAAAAACCACGAAACACAAAAGTTGGTTACTAATAAAACATTCGTCACTGACACATTAATGCTATAACTCCTACAACTCCTAACATGCTCATGTATTAACTACGACATTGTTTAACATATTTAGTTTCTCCAGAATAGGAATTATCAAGCTGATAAGCACGTGGGTTAAATAACCTCTAAACGGCCTCCAGGATTCAAAATTTTGAATTAACTATGACTTCTATAACGCGGAGCGTGTTAAACACCATCATATCTCGAACCTTGAACTCACCCATCTACTTCGCTGTTATCTAATAACTCTGCCCTGTCCTGCCACATAAGTTATTGTACTACATGTATACGCATAGAGAGCGAGTTGTATGTTTAACTATGCGCTTTATATTAGACATTTATATTAACTTTATATCATATCTATTAGTGGATTGATAGCTTAAAACGTTTTAAAGTAACCTACACGTTACATTAAAACGGTTACACTCGATTTAAGATAAATCAGAAACACCATTTTTTCACTCTAACTTAAAACTAAATAAACAACAGCAATCTATAGAGTTACGTTTTTATGTCATTTCAGATGTGCTAATGTGTTTTTGTAGGAATACCATTTGAGATGTCAAAAAAAATTACGTCAAAAGCAGAGGATACTCGTTAAATTTGTTATTTTTTAACGTTCAGTTCCACCTAGGATAGATGAAGGAAATACCAGCACTGACCTAGAGGTCAAAGAAAACGAAGAGGTAACATTGAAATGTGTTGCCACAGGCTCGCCGGAACCAACTATTACATGGAGAAGAGAAGACAGTCTTCCAATATCTATTGGAAGCAAAAAAGGTAAATTGCTATCTAGTAATTTTTTCCTTATAAATATCAAAACAGATTCAAGTATTTCTTTTATACTGCTTCAGTTTTCTTTTCATCTTCAACTTAAATACAATTAACCCCAGTTTTGTTTTATAAATATGGCATTTCTCCTTATTTAAACGCCATAAATGACAAAACTACATCTGAACTGTGTTTGGTCTCTTTCAGTACCATCGGTGGTGGGATCGAACCTGAGTATTTTAAAAGTTAACAGGCATCACATCGGAGCATACTTGTGCATTGCATCAAACGGAGTTCAGCCGTCTGTAAGCAAAAGAATAGTTCTGGGGGTGGCATGTAAGTATTTACAATAATCAACACCTGTTAGTTAACGGATTGTTCTGGGACAGGTCTTTAGATATTTACAATAATCAACACCTGTTACTTAACGGATTGTTCTGGGACAGGTCTTTAGATATTTACAATAATCAACACCTGTTACTTAACGGATTGTTCTGGGACCGGTCTTTAGATATTTACAATAATCAACACCTGTTACTTAACGGATTGTTCTGGGACCGGTCTTTAGATATTTACAATAATCAGCACCTGTTACTTAACGGATTGTTCTGGGACAGGTCTTTAGATATTTACAATAATCAACACCTGTTACTTAACGGATTCTTCTGGGACTGGTCTTTAGATATTTGCAATAATCAACACCTGTTACTTAACGGATTGTTCTGGGACAGGTCTGTAGGTACTTACGATAATCAACACTTGTTAGTAAATGGATTGTTCTAGAGCCGGCTTGCTGTTACTTATAATAATCACCTAATGTTGATAAAGATCCTTTATTAGGAGTATTCTCGAAGTAATTATATTAATAACCTCATGTTAATATGCGGATTGTAATTGGAGCAGACTTTAGGTAGTTATGGTAACCGTCAGTGATAATTATAATAATGAGCATGCGTCAGTAAGCTAATTGTCTTAGTAATAACCTAAATGTATAAATAATCACATGATCATCCCGTTCTCCTTTTAAAAAGTCACGTGATCCGTGTTTACTAATGTTATCAATACTGTTAACGTTTGAGCCTGATTATGTTCAGTTTTGTGGCAGATAATATCTGATCCGTTGATTAAAAAACTATCTACTTATCTCCTCGTGAAGATCCAGTTCAGACATAATCAGGAAAACAACAGATGTTGCACTCAATTCCTTGTTATTTGCCTTTCGTAATCACTTCAGATTTTAATGTCCAACATAGTTATTACGCCATACTTGTCCTGTTTACTTTAAGACATAGCAATTTTACTCCGTTTGTAGTTCGTTTAGCTGAGACACAACGTACTTTGTTGCATGTCATCCCACCTACACCCCCCACCGACATGTAATTCACTATTATCACCAGTAATTCACTTCAGAAAATTTTGACGTCCATGGTTTCATGAAGAACCCTTAAATGGATCAATAACTTCGTTATGCTATACTGTACGTAACGTTAGGCTTGTGTTGTATGATTCAATTATAACTGTGTTTAAATTATAAGTGTGTTTTCACGCACGAGGTTTTCAAATAATAATACCTGGTCACTCAGTACGGCTCGCTTTGAAAATGTAACATCAAACAGAATCTCGTGTGTAACCGACATGCTTAACACTGTAGTGCCTCATTCATCAACTTGCTACAAACAAACACAGCAAGCATGGAAAGAGTTACCTCGGAAAAATTCATTTCAGTAATAACCAATGACACAACTTGTTTGAACGTAGCCCTTAATATATGAGGCTTCTTTGGCACAAAAGGCGTATAGTTCCGGCAATAAGTGAACTAAAGTTTACTTTATTAACTAGAAAGTTGGGTTCAATAACCATCGCTTGGCTGGTGATTATGAGAATATTTTTTTATTACCTAAATCTCATCTTCTCATCTTACTTTGATGCTACAAATAGCAGGCATTTTCTTCAAACATTTTCAGCCGTTTTGAGCTAGAACGAACCTCTGCTTATTGACTTACACGAAGTTGTAACCCTAACTTTCTCAGCGAAAAATGATTTTCTTATTATCTATCAGCTTTCAGTAAGTATAAAAACAGATAAAACTTTTACCTGTATCTCCAAAATGTACATCTTGTTACTCATTCTTTTAGATTGACCGGTGTAGATTATGAAGGGCTAATGGTTTAGAGTATGAACCGCTACTAGTGTGTACTGTGAAATGCTATTAGTGTAAAATACGAAGTGTTCCTGATGTAGATTACGAACCACTACAATATAAAGTCTAGAGCAGCATGTTTAGTAACAAACGAAACATTCTAAAGTTTTACTCATTTAATTCATAAAAAATTTCAGATTCTTCTGAACAAAAAACTTTTATCAACTACTTTATATGACACTTTTCATGTAGTTATTATCTTAACTTTGAAGCTTTATTATAAAGTCTTGGATAAGATAATACTGCCATCCCTTGATGACACTAGACTACACCTTGCTTCAAAGAGGGCCCGGCACGGCCAAGCGTGTTCGACTCGTGATCCGAGGGTCGCGGGTTCGAATCCCTGTCGCACCAAACATGTTCGCCCTTTCAGCCGTGGGGCGTTATAATGTGACGGTCAATCCCACTATTCGTTGGTAAAAGAGTAGCCCAAGAGTTGGCGGTGGGTGGTGATGACTAGTTGCTTTCCCTCTAGTCTTACACTGCTAAATTAGGGACGGCTAGCGCAGATAGCCCTCTTGTAGCTTTGCGCGAAGTTTAAAATAAACAAACAAACATGCTTCAAAGAATGTGGTAGCATTGTTAAAAGGTGTCTGCCTGTCCATAAAGTGCTGAGGAACTATTTTCTTAGTTCACTTCTCGCCCGGTGTGCGAAATGTCTCGGAGTGTACATCAGAGGCGAAGGAATATATATATATATATCGTAAAATGAAAACAATTCGAGTCCCAATACCCCTGGTGGGCAGAGTACGAACAGCCCATTTTGTAGCTTTATGTTTAACCAAACGTGACGAAATCTAATAGTTTTGAGGACCTAGTTTTAATCTCAACGGTGTTGTTTACTGTGTTGTGCAGGAGAGCACGTATGTTGTGGTGATTCCCCGAGGAAACGGTGAAATTAACCGTCTCTGCCCATGTCTTGTGGCGGTTTAAGGTCGTGCATGTTTGCTCCTTTGAAACTACTTTCCCTACTATTCGAACTGTAATAAATAAGTTCTAACATTTAGACGTCCTTGTCGTTCTAAGACTACTAGAACGTTCGAACAGCTGATGACAATTTTAAATATTTTACAAGGGTAAACTAAAATGGTAACATTTTAATTTTATAACGGCTATAAACAAGCGTGTTAAAGTGAAACTGCAGTTGACATCAAAGCTTACTGTATATAGAGTTGCTACAAAGAACGAGGCTGTGAAGTGTATTTTTCTGTACTCGTAATTGCGAATAAAAACTTTATTCATTAACGACATTAAGCCTAAGCTGTCTTCTTCCTTCCACTTATCATATAAAGACACGTTTTTTACATTTAGAAGGTAGAACTTTTTTTTCTCTCGGAGTAATTTCTTGTGCCTTCAGCAGCAACAGACAAAGTTTTTTTTTTTTTTTCTTTTAGAACAACTATTTTCTATATAAAAAGGTCAGATGTATGAAGTGAAGACTTGGGAAGAAAAGATATTTCATTACCCGTGCGTTTGTTCAACTGGGGGAAACCACTTTGAATTTAAGGTAGTGATGTGGTGGAAGATAAATTAATACTGTATTCAACAACTTCCTTCGTAAGACAGAGAATTTTAAAATGTTCTACAAAAATATTAATCCATTTAACGACAGCCGTAATTAATCTCATAAAATAAAAATATATCATTTTGCATGACGTAATTTTGACTGTTTATATTCCAGTCCAGCCAACAATCGCGGTTCCAAACCAAGTAGTCGGCGCTGCGATCGGATCTGACGTCACCCTTGACTGTAACTTAGAATCACATCCTAAGTCTGTAGCGTATTGGATCAGAGAAAAAAGACGTCTACATCGTCATCTCCAACACAAAATACAATACCAGCGAGACACCTAGCGGACCTTATAAGACTCACATGAAGCTACAAATTCGAAACCTTCAACCTGATGACCTTGGAACTTACCGTTGTTCAGCTAAGAATTCTCTCGGATTTGCAGATGGCACTATTAAACTGTACGGTGAGTAATACATATTATTATGTACGTTTTGTCTTAAGATTTACCATTAATAATAACGTATGCGTGTTTTCTTAGAACAAAGCCACGTCGGGCTTTCAACTGAATCCAACGAGGGAAATCGAACCCCTGATTTTAGCATTGTAAATCCGTAGACTTACCGCTGTACCAGCGGGGAACTGACAATAACGTTATAAACAATACGTTTGGTAATAGCATGTTTAGTGTACAATCAATAATGAATAACATATGTATGGATTAGTTTCTAAACCATACAGTGGGTATTTAATATATCAAACTACAGAGCTAATGATTATATACTAAACTGAACAATGGGTAAACAAGTAGGCAGGCAGCACTGCCGATGTATGGAAGGTTCGAATTGTTAATCGAAATGTTATTTTAAATATCTTCTCATAGGTCATTAGGACGTTGCAATACGGTACAGTGTTTACTTTTACAACAATATATATGTAATTACTAAGTCACAAGTTCTGGTAATGTCTGTAAATATAGTAAAACGTTTGAATTCATTGTTTTCCTTACTACATTATAAAACCAAAACAGTATTGTCATCTAGTTTCACTGAAGTTACACAGTTTCAAACGTAGTATCTACTCCTATAAGTATTATTAATAACTGGAAATAATTTGAGAATCGTAATTCTAGTGTTAACAATAGTATCATTACCCCTTGTAGTCAGCTTTCTTACAGAATTGTGTTGTTCTTTAAAAAGCTTAAATACAGGGTGAAACAGAAATTACAAGCCAATAATTATAATAGACAATCAATAAATATTATAGTTTGAAACTTATTGTATTTAGATCTTGGTTTTCAATACAACTTTCCAATGTGTATTGAAACATATTGCAGTTTGAAACTTATTGTATTTAGATCTTGGTTTTCAATACAACTTTCCTATGTGTATTGAAACATATTACAGTTTGAAACTTATTGTATTTAGAACTTGGATTTCAATACAACTTTCCTATGTGTATTGAAACATATTACAGTTTGAAACTTATTGTATTTAGATCTTGGTTTTCAATACAACTTTCCTATGTGTATTGAAACATATTACAGTTTGAAACTTATTGTATTTTGATCTTGGTTTTCAATACAACTTTCCTATGTGTATTGAAACATATTACAGTTTGAAACTTATTGTATTTAGATCTTGGTTTTCAATACAACTTTCCTATGTATATTGAAACATATTACAGTTTGAAACTTATTGTATTTAGATCTTGGTTTTCAATACAACTTTCCAATGTGTATTGAAACATATTACACTTTGAAACTTATTGTATTTAGATCTTGGAGTTCAATACAACTTTCCTATGTGTATTGAAACATATTACAGTTTGAAACTTATTGTATTTAGATCTTGGTTTTCAATACAACTTTCCTATGTGTATTGAAACATATTACAGTTTGAAACTTATTGTATTTTGATCTTGGTTTTCAATACAACTTTCCTATGTGTATTGAAACATATTACAGTTTGAAACTTATTGTATTTAGATCTTGGTTTTCAATACAACTTTCCTATGTATATTGAAACATATTACACTTTGAAACTTATTGTATTTAGATCTTGGATTTCAATACAACTTTCCAATGTGTATTGAAACATATTACACTTTGAAACTTATTGTATTTAGAACTTGGATTTCAATATAACTTTCCAATGTGTATTGAAACACAGCATTAAAAACAAGCGAAGAAAAACTTGTGAAAACGTAAGTATATTTAGGCTAATATCAATACAAACAATGAAACTTGATGTAAATCAACCCATAAATAGGTCAAAGCAACGCCATCTGACGATAGAATATTTTAGGATTAAGAAAGATGCAATTGCCCTTAAAGCAAGGCCACGAGAGAAGATCTCAGCAAAAAGACTGTGACGTCCTCAAAGGAAAACACTTCAAGTAGCTGCTGTCTATGGAAGTCATTAAAAGGCTTAATAATTACTTTCATTTAGTGAAGTGTAATTAATTATAACAATTCTTAAATAAACAACATTTTTACATCTGTGAGTATCTTGAGAATTAGTAAGTTCTGACAGAAAATACAGGGGACACAAAAATGGGACAGACGTACACGTCAAATGGAAAAGTTACAAGAAGTTTCGAGGTTCGTCTTAGCTAGTTACACACATAATAGCAACTAAAGATTTAAAATTGAGTTAAATTACAAGACAGTTTCGAGGTCTAATAACGTACAATAATTGTACAGATTATGTCGTACGGTGGCTGTGAGAACCTGGCGACTAAAACGTTATAAAATAATAATGGTAAATACTTTGTAATATTATAATACTTTTATAGACGAACACGACAAACAACGTCGCGGACAACATCCTATCATTGGGTTGTCAGTGAGCCTCGGGCAATTTTTTTTATCACTAGTTCGAATGTTAGATCTTAGTGATTTTAGTGGCATTCTGTCTTCTTAACCTTCTCAATTCTTCGCTCAGTGAAAGTGAACCACAATGTAACCTACACGGCTAAGAAGCGGTTAATTTGAAATAGAGAACTGGAGCCGATGATGGCATTAAGACGTGAAATTTCTAAGGTTTGATGTATGTGAATCTGTCTCAAAAGTTTATCAGTTGTTCAGGTTACTTCATTCACAAGACCAATAGGAACAATGTTCTGAAACTCTAAACCAAACACTGCTTTTACACGCCATAAGAACCATATAGAGTGGTCATGACGTCATCACAAAACACTTTACATATGCTTACGTTACCTTCTTCATGGTCAAACTGGTCTACATGCGAGTTTTATAAACTCGTTCCCCTTGGTTTCACAAATGCGGTTATCTATGTTGTTTATTTGTTTATTATTAAGCACAAGCTCCACTCAATGAATCATCTATGCTGTGCACACCTCAAGAATCAAAACCCTGTTTGTAACGTTTCACGTCCTCAGACTTAGTCTGAGCCACCAGGGGGACACGTAGATGTCTTAACAGAGTAAATGTGGCCCGGCATGGCCAAGTGGATAAGGCACTCGACTCGTAATCCGAGGGTCGTGGGTTTGAATCCCCTTCGCACCAAATGTGCTCGCCCTTTCAGCCATGGTGGCGTTATAATGTGACGGTCAATCCCACTATTCGTTGGCAAAAGAGTAGCACAAAAGTTGGCAGTGGGTGGTGATGACTAGCTGCCTTCCCTCTAGTCTTACACTTCAAAATTAGGGATAGCTAACGCAGCTAGCCCCGTGTAGTATTGCGCAAAATTTAAAACAACCAACCAAACAGTTATCGTGTATGCAGTATAATACCTTAAAAGTTACAGTTACAAACGTTGAAAGCTGGCGAAGCTTAGAAACCAATTGGTCTAAAATTTGTGATAAAATCAAGTTAACAGCACAACTTTTTCACTATATATCAACCATAAACAACGCCGACAAAACGTTTCGCCCAATATCTGAGCTCATCAGACTGTTTTGAGTAAAAAAAGAAAAAGACATAGTGTTGTAAGTATACTATTTATACAAGTCATCTGTTACAATAAAGTTTGTTATAGTAAATCTGTAATGAACATAGTGTGGTAAGTATACTATTTATACAAGTCATCTGTTACAATAAAGTTTGTTATAGTAAATCTGTAATGGACATAGTGTGGTAAGTATACTATTTATACAACTCATCTGTTACAATAAAGTTTGTTATAGTAAATCTGTAATGGACATAGTGTGGTAAGTATACTATTTATACAACTCATCTGTTACAATAAAGTTTGTTATAGTAAATCTGTAATGAACATAGTGTGGTAAGTATACTCTCTATACAAGTCATCTGTTACAATAAAGTTTGTTATAGTAAATCTGTAATGGGCATAGTGTAGTAAGTATACTATTTATACAAGTCATCTGTTACAATAAAGTTTGTTATAGTAAATCTGTAATGGACATAGTGTGGTAAGTATACTATTTTTACAAGTCATCTGTTACAATAAAGTTTGTTATAGTAAATCTGTAATGGGCATAGTGTGGTAAGTATACTATTTATACAAGTCATCTGTTACAATAAAGTTTGTTATAGTAAATCTGTAATGGGCATAGTGTGGTAAGTATACTATTTATACAAGTCATCTGTTACAATAAAGTTTGTTATAGTAAATCTGTAATGGACATAGTGTGGTAACTATACTATTTATACAAGTCATCTGTTACAATAAAGTTTGTTATAGTAAATCTGTAATGGACATAGTGTGGTAAGTATACTATTTATACAACTCATCTGTTACAATAAAGTTTGTTATAGTAAATCTGTAATGGACATAGTGTGGTAAGTATACTATTTATACAACTCATCTGTTACAATAAAGTTTGTTATAGTAAATCTGTAATGAACATAGTGTGGTAAGTATACTCTCTATACAAGTCATCTGTTACAATAAAGTTTGTTATAGTAAATCTGTAATGGGCATAGTGTAGTAAGTATACTATTTATACAAGTCATCTGTTACAATAAAGTTTGTTATAGTAAATCTGTAATGGACATAGTGTGGTAAGTATACTATTTTTACAAGTCATCTGTTACAATAAAGTTTGTTATAGTAAATCTGTAATGGGCATAGTGTGGTAAGTATACTATTTATACAAGTCATCTGTTACAATAAAGTTTGTTATAGTAAATCTGTAATGGACATAGTGTGGTAAGTATACTATTTATACAAGTCATCTGTTACAATAAAGTTTGTTATAGTAAATCTGTAATGGACATAGTGTGGTAACTATACTATTTATACAAGTCATCTGTTACAATAAAGTTTGTTATAGTAAATCTGTAATGGACATAGTGTGGTAAGTATACTATTTATACAAGTCATCTGTTACAATAAAGTTTGTAATAGTAAATCTGTAATGGACATAGTGTGGTAAGTATACTATTTATACAAGTCATCTGTTACAATAAAGTTTGTTATAGTAAATCTGTAATGGACATAGTGTGGTAAGTATACTATTTATACAAGTCATCTGTTACAATAAAGTTTGTTATAGTAAATCTGTAATGGACATAGTGTGGTAAGTATACTATTTATACAAGTCATCTGTTACAATAAAGTTTGTTATAGTAAATCTGTAATGGACATAGTGTGGTAAGTATACTATTTATACAAGTCATCTGTTACAATAAAGTTTGTAATAGTAAATCTGTAATGGACATAGTGTGGTAAGTATACTATTTATACAAGTCATCTGTTACAATAAAGTTTGTTATAGTAAATCTGTAATGGACATAGTGTGGTAAGTATACTATTTATACAAGTCATCTGTTACAATAAAGTTTGTTATAGTAAATCTGTAATGGACATAGTGTGGTAAGTATACTATTTATACAAGTCATCTGTTACAATAAAGTTTGTTATAGTAAATCTGTAATGGACATAGTGTGGTAACTATACTATTTATACAAGTCATCTGTTACAATAAAGTTTGTTATAGTAAATCTGTAATGGACATAGTGTGGTAAGTATACTATTTATACAAGTCATCTGTTACAATAAAGTTTGTAATAGTAAATCTGTAATGGACATAGTGTGGTAAGTATACTATTTATACAAGTCATCTGTTACAATAAAGTTTGTTATAGTAAATCTGTAATGGACATAGTGTGGTAAGTATACTATTTATACAAGTCATCTGTTACAATAAAGTTTGTAATAGTAAATCTGTAATGGACATAGTGTGGTAAGTATACTATTTATACAAGTCATCTGTTACAATAAAGTTTGTTATAGTAAATCTGTAATGGACATAGTGTGGTAAGTATACTATTTATACAAGTCATCTGTTACAATAAAGTTTGTTATAGTAAATCTGTAATGGACATAGTGTGGTAAGTATACTATTTATACAACTCATCTGTTACAATAAAGTTTGTTATAGTAAATCTGTAATGGACATAGTGTGGTAAGTATACTATTTATACAACTCATCTGTTACAATAAAGTTTGTTATAGTATATCTATAATGCACATAGTGTGGTTGAAATATCTTATACATTCTTATTCTCGGAAAAACCCTAAGGAACCGAATCAAGATTAGTGTTTCAAAACACAAGATGTCTAATAGGAATGTGTGATCATAAATATAATTTTTCATTCTTTGACAGATTGTTTAGGCAGAGTATTCATGATGAAACTTTGTAAAATGGAAATGTCTTCCTCTACACTTGTGTCTCCACAACAGGCAGTTGTCGTCCATTCTACAATGTTTCATCAGAATTGTTTATCATTACGTTTCTCCAGCAAAAGACGTTGATAGAATTAGAATAAACCTGGTTGGTTGGTGGTGATAGGCTTAACTGATCAGATATTAGAAGAAAGCTGATTGGTTGGTCATAATAGGCTTAACTGATCAGACATTAGAAGAAAACTGATTGGTTGGTGATAATACACTTTACTTATCAGAACAGCAGTCCCTTATTGTAACAGTTATTTAGTGAAATTGTATTAAAATATTACTTTATACAAAGAAAATACGTAGTATGCAAATAAATGTACTACATTTATCCCCGTAGTTCAAATAAATGTACTACACAATGAGAAATTTTCCAACATGAGCACTTTCCTTTATTCTTCAAGTTAGAATTGGAATTAAAATAATTTAATGTTCGTTTTGGATACAATAACGAGTCACTAACCTTGGGTAATTCGAAACGTTTCAATCTCAAGGTAAGGCTTACCAAGTCAACATAAGAAGTCATGGAAGGGGTTAAAGGCCTCCCAAGGCCATTAAAATTAATAATTTAAATGGTGAAAGCTGGTAAAGCATTGAAACACCAATTTCTCTCTCTCTGAGGACTTCGTGATAAGATCGACCTAAATTACACTATCCAAAATAAGTTGTTATTCGCTACCTAAAACTTGGTGTTAAAGCAGGTTTAAAGTTCTCTGAGAGTCGAAGGTTTCGAATTCCCATCACACCAAACGTGCTCGACCCTTATAACCGTGGATGTGTTATGACGTCACGGTCAATCCCACTATTCGTTGGTAAAAGAGTAGCCCAAGAGTTGATGGTGGGTGGTGATGACTAGCTAAGCTGCCTTCCCTATAGTCTTACACTACTAAATTATAGACTGCTTACGCAGATAGGCCTCGTGTAAGTTTGCAAGAAATTAAAAAACAACAATAAAAATTTTGATTATTTCTTTTATTTTAATTTCAAGAAAAGTGCTAACTTTAATTTCCTTTTATTCTTGTTACTACCACAATCCATACACTGTTTAGCTAACTTATGGAAACGACGAACACGTCTACTTTAAGGGCTATCTGGGCATTACATTTCTGACATTTTCAATTGAGAAGACAACTAGTTAATACCACCAATTAACAAAGCTTGGGGAACTTTTTGTCTTATCGTATGATACGCATTTTCACTTTGTTCATATAGTACACCTTCTTCAAATATTGAGAACGGGTCATGGTCCCTCGATTCCACGGTCCGGTCACGAAAAACGTTTTGCCATGCCCGGTCTGCTTTATGAAATAATTCCCCAATGTATTATACTTTTAAGAAAACAGCTTAACATGAAAATATCACACCTCCAAAATGATTATTTATGTTTCTTCACGTACCCGGTTATCAGAAAGAATAATTTATAATGAGTAACCACGTTTCTCCTGTCAGTTCAAACATCTAACTACCGTTTTGATTTTGTTAAGAGTCGAATGCTATCATACCATTGGTTTTCAAGTTTCTAAGTTGTATTGTTAAACATGGTCAGAAGTTGCTGTTGTAAACTTTACGTTAACTGGTGAGAAAATCGCTTTCTCTTAGCTTCTCAATCAAAGAAATTCGCCTGTAATCTTCGGAGATTAACTTAGGCTTCATTTCATTTCAAACGAAACGTTATAGCAGACAGATTATAAACCAAATTATGAACGGAATTTTTCAATAACTTGAATGAGTTTTACTTGTTTTAAGCAGAGAGTCAATCGTACTAAGATACAATTTGTATTTTAAGAGCAGAATAAAAACCTTTAGGACCTAAAACATTGTTTTCATCGCTGAACCTGTCGACTGTCGTCTTACCCAAGATTAGAAATCTGGTTATAGAACAAAATAATTGAATAGATTATTTCAATAACGTTAGATGCTCGGCCTGGCCAGGTGGTTAAGGCACTCGACTCGTAAGCCGAGAGTCACGAATTCGAATCCCCGTCACACCAAAGCCGAGGTGGCTTTATAATGTGACGGTCAATCTAATATCCGTTGGTAAAAGAGTAGCTCAAGAGTTGGGTTACACTAGTCTGACACTGTAAAATTATGGAAGACTAGCGCAGATAGCCCTCGTGTAGCTTTGCGCGAAATTCAAATCAGTAATGTAAATCACAAAGCGTGAGACTTGAGTGACTCTAGTATGCCCAAACAATCGATATCGATGAAACTGAGAAATTGTTCTGAAATAAAAAACTTCCTTTCTTTTATTTACGCTTTTGCATAATTCTTCTCTTCTATTTTACAGAGATTCCGGCACCTGTGACGTCACCGCAGCCTTATCTTCCGGATACGCTACAACCAAAGTCAGAAAACTGTGGAATAGTTACTCCCATAACGTGGTCTCTAAGCCTAACGAGAAAGGTATAATATGATAATCATACAACGATCTGATTAAAGATCTGTTATAAACGTGTAAGTTTGGTGTTTGCATGTACAAATAATGTTCAACGAACATAATTCAAGGTCTAATAAATATATTTTATCAATGTTGTTTCATAATCAGGATTGTTTTATTGTTAAACGCAAAGATACCCCCCAATGGACGATTTGTCCTGTGCTCACTACAGGTATCGCAATGTGGTTTTTTAGCGATATAAGTCATCAGACATAACCATTAAATCGCTGAGTTATTGAGATGGGCTTGTATCTAGGGAAATATTAGTTGTTGTTTTCAGTTTTTGCTAGACGAAGACTACGTTTATCATATGTTTTAAAATGTAAAAGTGAGTTTTAATTGGATAAAAAAACAACAGTGTTTCATGTTGGTATTTTGGTTTATAAATTGTACTCTACGACACAGATCTCTCTGTTTTAAGGAGAAATTTATACACTTTGTGATATTCGTCATTTCAAACAAGCACTTTTCTTTATTTATGTCAACCTACTCTAAATGTTATGTATCAAACGTTATTCATTTTTAAAGTGAGATGCACCACGTTTCTCCTAGGCCTACTTCTCTTTACCATTTGTTATCGAATACTCTCGAAACCACAGTGTCTCTTTTCTAGATATTTCTGCAGATGTGATAGACGACACTCACGATGTTGTACATCCGGACATCATCCGGGTTACTCCTCCAGAAGATAACACGGCTGTTTCTGGTAAGTTGTGCATACGTGCGCTTCTTAAGACTACAGTGAGGGTTGCTAGTCATTTATCACCCACCGCTAACTCTTGGGCTAGTCTTTTATCAACGAATAGTGGGATTTACTGTCACATTATAACACCTCTGCGGCTGAAAGAGAGAGGATTTTTGGTATGATAAGGATTCGAACCAACAACCCTCAGATTGTGAGTCGAGCGCCCTCACCACTTGGCCATGTCGGGCCAATATGTGTAGGTACACAAGAAAACAACTAAAGATTCAAGCCTCTGCAGTTAAATAAATATATATTTATTTTTGAAGAAAATACATCCTTTTTCAAACAGCTCCCTCTTTCGGTGAAGTTACGTCCAAAAAACATTATCAATTATGCTGTCACAATGAGCAGACTTTTGTAAGGCAGTTAGTCGTGAATAATTTGCTAACTATTTTAATATCTAGATGCGGTTATTATACGTTAGTTGAATACTATTAAAAAATTGAAACAGAAAATGTCCTCATTATTGTCAGTTTATCAATTTATTATTACTTTGTTCGCGTTGTGTCAGTTCTTCAGTTTGAAAACAGAAAAACAAATCTTATAGTAGAAAGACACCTTCGAGGTTCACATAAGATCCTTCACAGTAACTTAGAACTACTGGCCTAAGATAGAACCATGAAGATCCACTCAAGGTACTCCCTAATAATCTTAGGTCTACTGGCCTGAGACAGGAAAATCAACCAGCAGTACACACAGTCTAAGTCATGCACCTATCAAAACAACCAGAATAAAGCATATGGTAAACTTTCCAATCTGTAACTTGGTAGACAGTTCATAGTATAAATATGAAGTATTCATTACTGTTAGTTCTAACACAAACTTGGTGGACAGTCCTTAGTATAAATATGAAGTATTCATTACTGTTAGTTCTAACACAAACTTGGTAGACAATCCTTAGTATAAATATGAAGTATCCATTACTGTTAGTTCTAACACAAACTTGGTAGACAGTTCTTAGTATAAATATGAAGTATCCATTACTGTTAGTTCTAACACAAACTTGGTAGACAGTCTTAGTATAAATATGAAGTATCCATTACTGTTAGTTCTAACACAAAGTTGGTAGACAGTCCTTAGTATAAATATGAAGTATTCATTACTGTTAGTTCTAACACAAACGTGGTAGACAGTCCTTAGTATAAATATGAAGTATTCATTACTGTTAGTTCTAACACAAAGTTGGTAGACAGTCCTTAGTATAAATATGAAGTATTCATTACTGTTAGTTCTAACACAAACTTGGCAGACGGTTCTTAGTATAAATATGAAGTATTCATTACTGTTAGTTTCTGACACAAACTTGGTAGAATAATATATTTTAGAACTGTAAACTGTAAATAGTTTTATGAAGTGCAGTGATCTTATGTTTTTGACAATAATAGTTATTGTGTGAGACTTGTTTATTGAAAATAAATTTTCTCAAGCCTTAAATTAGTGGCAGAAACTAACACGACATCCTTTATGTTTGTTTGTGTGTGTGTATGGTTTATTGTTCATCACAGACGAAATTATTTATTAATTATTTTTTTATTATTTATTACGTACGGCCTTGAAATATTTCACTCCCTATCATTCTTACAGAAGGCATCATTTTTAGAGTGAATAATAAATAGGTGTGAATGTTCTAGAAAGTTTTAAGAAATCATCTGTTTTGATCCCATGTAAATATTTATGTCATTTCTTTCTACAGAAAAAAGTGCATACAACGACTCGGCGTCGTCTTTTCCGCTGCCACGAACACTTGTGGTTATAAGTTTGGTGTTTTTGCTTGGAACCTGCAGCCACTAGACCGTAACATCCCGGGCTCCAGATGAGGAAGAAGACATTGACTTGTGTGGGCAAAGACTTTTATCATGGTGTTTACCTAGAACTCGACGTTCAGCAATTTTCTTAGGGAAACTCTTTTCAGTGACAAAATATAATATTTCCAAGCGACCACTTGTCTCTGTCACTGAAATCTTATGTATATTCATGTTGATTACGACGAAAACATGAAACCGATAGCCTCACAGTGTGCCAAAGTTATCATAGAGGATTCATCAGTGCCACGCCCCTAGCGATGCTCAAATAGGACTCCCAACCAGCCTTCCTGAGACTGGAACTTTTATCTTCCGCTTTTGCTTCTGTAGTCAGTTTCACTGGATCATAACTGGTGCTGGCCGATAAATTTATCCGGATCTAGAACATGCTGTAATATCTTGTCAGACATGTTTGATAGAGTTAAGATTCAATTTAAGATAGAAAGTCCTTATTCACAACTAATCATTACATCAAAGTCAGGGTAAGGAGTTATCTCAGTGCTTCATCACGTCTTATATATTGATTTCACAAACTTTAGCCAAGTTTTGCCGCTCTTCACACGTTAAAATCTCTGTTCATTAATGCTTAACAATAACGTCCTCTAGTGAGAAACTGCCAAACTTGTTTTGATGCTGACATCCGGAGACCTTGTTTGTTCTTCTCCATAATACTACTGTCACGGAGTTTAGATATTCCAACGTGTTAGCTCATTAAAATGTCCATATAAGACATCATTCAAGGAGTTTCTCATTCGCAAAATGCTGTAGTTAAATCAAAATGTTTTAAACTTTACATAGTTGCATCAAATCTGATATTCCTTATCTTCAGGAAAGCGCTTGTTCTATCTTACCCTTAGCAACAAATAAAACGTTAGCTATTCCAAGTTCCAGACGCCCTATCGTTGATCTCTTCACAAACGTAACCATTTCTATTTCCTTTTTCTATAACTTCTAATAGTAATTTTGAGAAGCTAACACTAAATCACGAAGACACGCTGCAATAATTATAGCGCCCACGTTACATGGATTATCATGTTAATATTACAGTGTTATCAGAAGGGCCCAGAACTACCATTGAGATAAGTCTCTGATATAAGGATGACGAAAACTGAGATGCAGACGACGTAGTTTTCTCGTTTTCGATTTCAAGTTAGATATTTATTGCCTCGTCTTTTAACAAGCCTTTCTGAACCATGTTAGAAATTAGCCATTTATTTTAACTTTATTAAAAATAGCTAGCAAAGTTTCTTTATTGAATCTAACATAGAATATTTGACTAGTGAGTTATAACAAGTATGAAGGTTTTCCATGCAAATTGAATTGTTATTAAGTTTTATTGGTGCATAGATATATATATATACATCTAGATACATGCTTCACAGACCAATGATTCGTTACCAAGCATCTAAACGAACCAATAGTAAGTTGCTTGACTTCATAATTTGGGGACGATTTACAGTAAAAAAAACTAACTCAGATACTTCATATAAATAACTAACTCTGTAAAGGCACCACTGAACCATAACAGTCTATAGTAATTACATAATTCTAGTCACTATAGTGATACCACTGAACCTTAATAACCACTAGTAAGTACATAATTATAGTCACTATAGTGATACCACTGAACCTTAATAGTCACTAATAAGTACATAATTCTAGTCACTATAGTGATACCACTGAACCTTAATAGTCACTAACAAGTACATAATTCTAGTCACTATAGTGATACCACTGAACCTTAATAACCACTAGTAAGTACATGATTCTACTCACTATAGTGATACCACTGAACCTTAAAAACCACTAGTAAGTACATAATTCTAGTCACTATAGTGATACCACTGAACCTTAATAGTCACTAACAAGTACATAATTATAGTCTCTATAGTGATACCACTGAACATTAATAACCACTAGTAAGTACATGATTCTACTCACTATAGTGATACCACTGAACCTTAAAAACCACTAGTAAGTACATAATTCTAGTCACTATAGTGATACCACTGAACCTTAATAGTCACTAACAAGTACATAATTATAGTCTCTATAGTGATACCACTGAACCTTAATAACCACTAGTAAGTATATAATTATACTCTCTATAGTGATACAACTGAACCTTAATAACCACTAGTAAGTACATAATTATACTCTCTATAGTGATACCACTGAACCTTAATAACCACTAGTAAGTATATAATTATACTCTCTATAGTGATACAACTGAACCTTAATAACCACTAGTAAGTACATAATTATACTCTCTATAGTGATACCACTGAACCTTAATAACCACTAGTAAGTACATAATTCTAGTCACTCTAGTGATACCACTGAACCTTAATAACCACTAGTAAGTACATAATTCTAGTCACTATAGTGATACAACTGAACCTTAATAACCACTAGTAAGTACATAATTCTAGTCACTATAGTGATACAACTGAACCTTAATAACCACTAGTAAGTACATAATTCTAGTCACTATAGTGATACCACTGAACCTTAATAACCACTAGTAAGTACATAAGTATAGTATCTATAGTGATACCACTGAATCTTAATAGTCACTAACAAGTACATAATTCTAGTCACTATAGTGATACCACTGAACCTTAA
Source organism: Tachypleus tridentatus (assembly GCF_004210375.1). Lineage (NCBI taxonomy): Eukaryota > Metazoa > Arthropoda > Merostomata > Xiphosura > Limulidae > Tachypleus > Tachypleus tridentatus. The sequence continues at coordinate 55,994,912 of NW_027467782.1, forward strand.
TAACCACTAGTAAGTACATAATTCTAGTCACTATAGTGATACCACTGAACCTTAATAACCACTAGTAAGTACATAATTATAATCACTATAGTGATACCACTGAACCTTAATAACCACTAGTAAGTACATAATTCTAGTCACTATAGTGATACCACTGAACCTTAATAACCACTAGTAAGTACATAATTCTAGTCACTATAGTGATACCACTGAACCTTAGTAACCACTAGTAAGTACATAATTCTAGTCACTATAGTGATACCACTGAACCTTAATAACCACTAGTAAGTACATAATTCTAGTCACTCTAGTGATACCACTGAACCTTAATAACCACTAGTAAGTACATAATTCTAGTCACTATAGTGATACAACTGAACCTTAATAACCACTAGTAAGTACATAATTCTAGTCACTATAGTGATACAACTGAACCTTAATAAACACTAGTAAGTACATAATTATAGTCTCTATAGTGATACCACTGAACCTTAATAACCACTAGTAAGTACATAATTATAGTCACTATAGTGATACCACTCAACCTTAATAACCGCTAGTAAGTGCATAATTATAGTCTCTATAGTGATACCACTGCACCTTAATAACCACTAGTAAGTACAGAATTATAGTCACTATAGTGATACCACTGAAACTTAATAACCACTAATAAGTACATAATTCTAGTCACTATAGTGATACAACTGAACCTTAATAACCACTAGTAAGTACATAATTATAGTATCTGTAGTGATACCACTGAACCTTAATAGTCACTAACAAGTACATAATTCTAGTCACTATAGTGATACCACTGAACCTTACTACTCACTAACAAGTACATAATTCTAGTCACTATAGTGATACCACTGAACCTTAATAGTCACTAACAAGTACATAATTCTAGTCACTATAGTGATACCACTGAACCTTAATAGTCACTAACAAGTACATAATTCTAGTCACTATAGTGATACCACTGAACCTTAATAACCACTAGTAAGTACATGATTCTAGTCACTATAGTGATACCACTGAACCTTAATAACCACTAGTAAGTACATAATTCTAGTCACTCTAGTGATACCACTGAACCTTAATAGTCACTAATAAGTACATAATTCTGGTCACTATAGTGATACCACTGAACCTTAATTGTCACTAACAAGTACATAATTCTAGTCACTATAGTGATACCACTGAACCTTAAAAACCACTAGTAAGTACATTATTATAGTCTCTATAGTGATACCACTGAACCTTAATTGTCACTAACAAGTACATAATTCTAGTCACTATAGTGATACCACTGAACCTTAATAACCACTAGTAAGTACATAATTATAGTCACTATAGTGATACCACTGAACCTTAATAACCACTAGTAAGTACATAATTATAGTCACTATAGTGGTACCACTGAACCTTAATAACCACTAGTAAGTACATAATTCTAGTCACTATAGTGATACCACTGAACCTTAATAACCACTAGTAAGTACATAATTATAGTATCTATAGTGATACCACTGCACCTTAATAACCACTAGTAAGTACAGAATTATAGTCACTATAGTGATACCACTGAAACTTAATAACCACTAATAAGTACATAATTCTAGTCACTATAGTGATACGACTGAACCTTAATAACCACTAGTAAGTACATAATTATAGTATCTGTAGTGATACCACTGAACCTTAATAGTCACTAACAAGTACATAATTCTAGTCACTATAGTGATACCACTGAACCTTACTACTCACTAACAAGTACATAATTCTAGTCACTATAGTGATACCACTGAACATTAATAACCACTAGTAAGTACATAATTCTAGTCATTATAGTGATACCACTGAACCTTAAAAACCACTAGTAAGTACATAATTATAGTCACTATAGTGATACCACTGAACCTTAATAACCACTAGTAAGTACATTATTATAGTCAGTATAGTGATACCACTGAACCTTAATAACCACTAGTAAGTACATTATTATAGTCTCTATAGTGATACCACTGAACCTTAATAACCACTAGTAAGTACATTATTATAGTCACTATAGTGATACCACTGAACCTTAATAACCACTAGTAAGTACATTATTATAGTCAGTATAGTGATACCACTGAACCTTAATAACCACTAGTAAGTACATAATTCTAGTCTCTATAGTGATACCACTGAACCTTAATAACCACTAGAAAGTACATTATTATAGTCTCTATAGTGATACCACTGAACCTTAATAACCACTAGTAAGTACATAATTCTAGTCAGTATAGTGATACCACTGAACCTTAATAACCACTAGTAAGTACATTATTATAGTCAGTATAGTGATACCACTGAACCTTAATAAACACTAGTAAGTACATAATTATAGTCTCTATAGTGATACCACTGAACCTTAATAACCACTAACAAGTACATAATTCTAGTCATTATAGTGATACCACTGAACCTTAAAAACCACTAGTAATTACATAATTATAGTCACTATAGTGATACCACTAAACCTTAATAACCACTAGTAAGTACATTATTATAGTCAGTATAGTGATACCACTGAACCTTAATAACCACTAGTAAGTACATTATTATAGTCTCTATAGTGATACCACTGAACCTTAATAACCACTAGTAAGTACATTATTATAGTCACTATAGTGATACCACTGAACCTTAATAACCACTAGTAAGTACATTATTATAGTCAGTATAGTGATACCACTGAACCTTAATAACCACTAGTAAGTACATTATTATAGTCTCTATAGTGATACCACTGAACCTTAATAACCACTAACAAGTACATAATTCTAGTCACTATAGTGATACCACTGAACCTTAATAGTCACTAACAAGTACATTATTATAGTCTCTATAGTGATACCACTGAACCTTAATAACCACTAGTAAGTACATAATTCTAGTCAGTATAGTGATACCACTGAACCTTAATAACCACTAGTAAGTACATAATTCTAGTCTCTATAGTGATACCACTGAACCTTAATAACCACTAGTAAGTACATTATTATAGTCTCTATAGTGATACCACTGAACCTTAATAACCACTAGTAAGTACATTATTATAGTCACTATAGTGATACCACTGAACCTTAATAACCACTAGTAAGTACATTATTATAGTCAGTATGGTGATACCACTGAACCTTAATAACCACTAGTAAGTACATTATTATAGTCTCTATAGTGATACCACTGAACCTTAATAACCACTAACAAGTACATAATTCTAGTCACTATAGTGATACCACTGAACCTTAATAGTCACTAACAAGTACATTATTATAGTCTCTATAGTGATACCACTGAACCTTAATAACCACTAGTAAGTACATAATTATAGTCACTATAGTGATACCACTCAACCTTAATAACCACTAGTAAGTACATAATTCTAGTCTCTATAGTGATACCACTGAACCTTAATAACCACTAGTAAGTACATTATTATAGTCTCTATAGTGATACCACTGAACCTTAATAACCACTAGTAAGTACATAATTCTAGTCAGTATAGTGATACCACTGAACCTTAATAACCACTAGTAAGTACATAATTCTAGTCTCTATAGTGATACCACTGAACCTTAATAACCACTAGTAAGTACACAATTATAGTCTCTATAGTGATACCACTGAACATTAATAGTCACTAACAAGTACATAATTCTAGTCACTATAGTGATACCACTGAACCTTAATAACCACTAGTAAGTACATAATTCTAGTCACTATATTGGTACCACTAAACCTAAATTGTTACAAATACATAATTATAGTCTCTGTAATGGTACCACTAAACCTTAATCGTCACTAATAAGTTTATAATTGTAGTATCTGCAATGGTACCACTAAACATTAGTAGTTGCTAGTAAGCACATAATTCTAGTCTCTACAATGGTACCACTAAACTTTAAGAGTCTCTAGTAAATATATAATTCTAGTGTGTATAGTGGTACCAAAGAACCTTAATAGTCGCTAATATGTACATAATTCTAGTGTCTATTATGGTACCATTGAACATTAAATACATTATCACATCTGAGAAAAACAAATGTGAAAACTTTCCGATATGAATTTAACATTTGGATGACAAATAAGTGCAGTGTGCGCCTCACGATTTTCTTTGAAATTCGAAATTTCACACGCATCTTTACGATGAGAGCTCTTATGCATATGTATTGTTTCGGTTCAAAAGATATCAAACAGGTTAACGTATCCTCTCCGTATTCTGAAACATACGTTTTATGTTCTTTGCAACTGAAAAATATATTTCTTTGTCGGTTCACCTAGTTTAGTACTAAAAATGTATTTTCCTTGTGCTGCCTTAACAAATCCATTATTTTGGTAAAACATATTCGCTAGTCTGTTGGCCAAAACGATTGTGATTGATACTTACCCTTTGGTGTTATGCTCTTGGCAAATTTTTTCCTGTATGTTTTCTCTCGTAACTATAAACAGTAAACGTATCGGTTTGGAAAATGATCCTTCCGTCAAAACGAAGAACTGAAGTTCCGGAAGTAATGGTGTCCGTGTCTCCCTCTGACAGCGTAGCAAATGAATATTTTACCTGTATAAGCAGAGGTCTCGTTTCAAATTCTTATATATGTTGTTATTTTCCGACGTTCCTACGGGAAATAAAGGATCCCTTGAAGACTGTGAAACTAGTGATATGAAGGCGTTTTCAGGTTTTCATGCTTGTTGGGCCGGAGAGACATCGGACTTCGACGGATCAATAGAAACCTTTATTACCTTATTCAAATTCTAAATGTAAACAGCATCCTATTTCCTTAGGCTTAAAGTACAACTAGCATCAGAGCTTGTGTGAAAACCTTACTTCACTGAACATCTACCAATAGGAGCATCGAGTTACATAAAACAACACCAGGTGGTGTCAGTGTTTAATAGTCGCTAGCATGTACATGGATTCTATGAACATGATAAATATAGTTACATTCATGGTACGATAGCGGATATTGTTGGAACGACTCATATTCAAGTCAAAATTTTTCTGTGCATGTAAACTGTTGAAATTGTATTTCACTAAAAATATCAATAAATATGTCATTCATGATATCGGTATCTACGGAACTCTGTTGTCGGTTTTTTAAATTAATTTTGTTTTACGCACAATACGAACATCCCATGAGTCTGCTGCTGTTACCCTGATAAACTTTCTGAAAATCTAAAACATACTTAAACTTTCATAAGTCAATTTGTTACTGATATTTATTCACTAGATTCATTGTCTCGTGATTTATAAATCATACGGTTCGATCATTAGAACCTGGAGGTCGTCTGTTTAAAATTCAACAGTTTCGTCAGAGAATATGCGGTTATTTATATACACGATTGACGCCTCGGTGATTGAATAAAAATTTAAACCACTAGCACAACCCTAACAGGTTAAAACTTACTAATAAGGTGAAGAAACAACTAAAGCACACAGGAACTGACACAATTGGTTCACATACTGAGCATACAGGAACTAACATGGTTGGTCCACATGGAACTGACGTGCTTTGTCCACATCCTGAGGTGTACAGGAACTAACATGGTTGGTTCACTTTCGGACACATATAGGAACTTATGTTGTTGGTCCACATGGAACTGACATGATTGGCTCATATACTGAGGTATATAGGAACTGATATGGCTGGTCCACATGAAACTGGCATGCTTTTTCAACATCCTGAGATATTTAGGAAGTGACATGGTCGGTTCACTTAGAGACACATACAGGAACTTATGTTGTTGGTCCACATGGAACTGACATGATTCATTCATATACTGAGGCATATAGGAACTGATATAGTTGGTCCAAATACTAAGGCGTACAGGAACTGATATAGTTGGTCAAAATACTGATGCATATAGGAACTGATATATAGTTGGTTCAAATACTGAGGTATACAAGAACTGATATATAGTTGGTACAAATACTGAGGTATACAAGAACTGATATATAGTTGGTCCAAATACTGAGGCGTATACGAACTGATATAATTGGTCCACATACTGAGGCATATAAGAACCGATATAGTTGGCCCACATACTGAGACGTATAGGAACTGACATAGTTGACCCACATACTGAGGTGTATAGGAACTGATATAGTTGACCCACATACTGAAGCGTATAGGAACTGATATAGTTGATCCAAAGACTGAGGCATATAAGAATTTTTGTGGTTCATCCATATGAAGCTTACATGGTTGTTTCGTATGCTAAATGCAAAGAGGAACTAATGTGATTAGTCCCAATGAGACTAATATGACTGGTCCTCTTGGAACTGAAACGATTGGTCTACATTTTTCTTATATAGTTGATTCACATACTGAGGCATATTGGAGCTAATACGGTACGTACACATGGAACTGAAATAGTTGCTCCGAATGCATATTGGAACTGATATGGGTAGTCCACATGTAACTGATATGGCTAGTCCACATGGAACTGACATGGAACTTGGTCAGCACATCTGTTATCAATACATATCAGAAATCGAAATAAACCGGTTGTACTACATCTACACTGCATATCAAAACAAGACGGTTGTACTACATGTTTACTCTATATCAAAACAAACCGGTTGTACTACATGTACACTTCATATCAAAAATACCGGTTGTACTACATGTACACTCTATGTCAAAACAAACCGGTTGTACTACATGTAAACTCTATATCAAAACAAACCGGTTCTACTACATGTACACTCTAAGTCAAAACAAACCGGTTGTACTACATGTACACTCTATATGAAAACAAACCGGTTGTACTACATGTACATTCTATATCAAAACAAACCGGTTGTACTACATGTACACTCTATATCAAAAATACCGGTTGTACTACATGTACATTCTCTATCAAAACAAACCGGTTGTACTACATTTACAATCTATATCAAAACACACCGGTTGTACTACATGTACACTCTATATCAAAAATACCGGTTGTGCAACATGTACATTCTATATCAAAACAAACCGGTTGTACTACATGTACACTCTATATCAAAACAAACCGGTTGTATTACATTTACCCTCTATATCAAAACAAACCGGTTGTACTACATGTACACTCTATATGAAAACAAACCGGTTGTACTACATGTACACTCTATATGAAAACAAACCGGTTGTACTACATGTACACTCTGTATCAAAACAAACAAGTTGTACTACATGTACACTCTATATCAAAACAAACCGGTTGCACTACATGTACACTCTATATCAAAACAAACCGGTTGTACTACATGTACACTCTATATCAAAACAAACCGGTTGTACTACATGTACACTCTATATCAAAACAAACCGGTTATACTACACGTACACTCTATATGAAAACAAACCGGTTGTACTACATGTACATTCTATATCAAAACAAACCGGTTGTATTACATTTACACTCTATATCAAAACAAACCGGTTGTACTACATGTACACTCTATATGAAAACAAACCGGTTATACTACATGTACACTCTATATGAAAACAAACCGGTTGTACTACATGTACACTCTATATCAAAACAAACCAGTTGTACTACATGTACACTCTATACGAAAACAAACTGGTTGTACTACATGTACACTCTATATCAAAACAAACCGGTTGTACTACATGTACGCTCTATATCAAAACAAACCGGCTGTACTACATGTACACTCTATATGAAAACAAACCGGTTGTACTACATGTACACTCTATATCAAAACAAACCGGTTGTACTACATGTACACTCTATATCAAAACAAACCGGCTGTACTACATGTACACTCTATATGAAAACAAACCGGTTGTACTACATGTACACTCTATATGAAAACAAACCGGTTGTACTACATGTACACTCTATATGAAAACAAACCGGTTGTACTACATGTACACTCTATATCAAAACAAACCAGTTGTACTACATGTACACTCTATACGAAAACAAACCGGTTGTACTACATGTACACTCTATATCAAAACAAACCGGTTGTACTACATGTACACTCTATATCAAAACAAACCGGTTGTACTACATGTACACTCTATATGAAAACAAACCGGTTGTACTACATGTACACTCTATATGAAAACAAAACGGTTGTACTACATGTACACTCTATATGAAAACAAACCGGTTGTACTACATGTACACTCTATATGAAAACAAAACGGTTGTACTACATGTACACTCTATATGAAAACAAAATGGTTGTACTACATGTACACTCTGTATCAAAACAAACCGGTTGTACTACATGTACACTCTATATCAAAACAAACCGGTTGTACTACATGTACACTCAAAATCAAAACAAACCGGTTCTACTACATGTACACTCTATATCAAAACAAACCGGTTGTACTACATGTACACTCTATATGAAAACAAAACGGTTGTACTACATGTACACTCAATATCAAAACAAACCGGTTGTACTACATGTACACTCTATATCAAAACAAACCGGTTGTACTACATGTACACTCTATATCAAAACAAACCAGTTGTACTACATGTACACTCTATATGAAAACAAACCGGTTGTACTACATGTACACTCTATATGAAAACAAACCGGTTGTACTACATGTACACTCTATATAAAAACAAACCGGTTGTACTACATGTACACTCTATATAAAAAGAAAACGGTTGTACTACATGTACACTCTATATCAAAACAAACCAGTTGTACTACATGTACACTCTATATCAAAACAAACCGGTTGTATTACATTTACCCTCTATATCAAAACAAAACAGTTGTACTACATGTACACTCTATATGAAAACAAACCGGTTGTACTACATGTACACTCTATATCAAAACAAACCGGTTGTACTACATGTACACTCTGTATCAAAACAAACCAGTTGTACTACATGTACACTCTATATCAAAACAAACCGGTTGTACTACATGTACACTCTATATCAAAACAAACCGGTTGTACTACATGTACACTCTATATCAAAACAAACCGGTTGTACTACATGTACACTCTATATCAAAACAAACCGGTTGTACTACACGCATACTCTATATGAAAACAAACCGGTTGTACTACATGTACATTCTATATCAAAACAAACCGGTTGTATTACATTTACACTCTATATCAAAACAAACCGGTTGTACTACATGTACACTCTATATGAAAACAAACCGGTTGTACTACATGTACACTCTATATGAAAACAAACCGGTTGTACTACATGTACACTCTATATCAAAACAAACCAGTTGTACTACATGTACACTCTATATGAAAACAAACCGGTTGTACTACATGTACACTCTATATCAAAACAAACCGGTTGTACTACATGTACACTCTATATCAAAACAAACCGGCTGTACTACATGTACACTCTATATGAAAACAAACCGGTTGTACTACATGTACACTCTATATGAAAACAAAACGGTTGTACTACATGTACACTCTATATGAAAACAAACCGGTTGTACTACATGCACACTCTATATGAAAACAAAACGGTTGTACTACATGTACACTCTATATGAAAACAAACCGGTTGTACTACATGTACACTCTATATGAAAACAAACCGGTTGTACTACATGTACACTCTATATCAAAACAAACCAGTTGTACTACATGTACACTCTATACGAAAACAAACCGGTTGTACTACATGTACACTCTATATCAAAACAAACCGGTTGTACTACATGTACACTCTATATCAAAACAAACCGGTTGTACTACATGTACACTCTATATGAAAACAAACCGGTTGTACTACATGTACACTCTATATGAAAACAAAACGGTTGTACTACATGTACACTCTATATGAAAACAAACCGGTTGTACTACATGTACACTCTATATGAAAACAAAACGGTTGTACTACATGTACACTCTATATGAAAACAAAATGGTTGTACTACATGTACACTCTGTATCAAAACAAACCGGTTGTACTACATGTACACTCTATATCAAAACAAACCGGTTGTACTACATGTACACTCAAAATCAAAACAAACCGGTTCTACTACATGTACACTCTATATCAAAACAAACCGGTTGTACTACATGTACACTCTATATGAAAACAAAACGGTTGTACTACATGTACACTCAATATCAAAACAAACCGGTTGTACTACATGTACACTCTATATCAAAACAAACCGGTTGTACTACATGTACACTCTATATCAAAACAAACCGGTTGTACTACACGTACACTCTATATGAAAACAAACCGGTTGTACTACATGTACATTCTATATCAAAACAAACCGGTTGTATTACATTTACACTCTATATCAAAACAAACCGGTTGTACTACATGTACACTCTATATGAAAACAAACCGGTTGTACTACATGTACACTCTATATGAAAACAAACCGGTTGTACTACATGTACACTCTATATCAAAACAAACCAGTTGTACTACATGTACACTCTATACGAAAACAAACCGGTTGTACTACATGTACACTCTATATAAAAAGAAAACGGTTGTACTACATGTACACTCTATATCAAAACAAACCAGTTGTACTACATGTACACTCTATATCAAAACAAACCGGTTGTATTACATTTACCCTCTATATCAAAACAAAACGGTTGTACTACATGTACACTCTATATGAAAACAAACCGGTTGTACTACATGTACACTCTATATCAAAACAAACCGGTTGTACTACATGTACACTCTGTATCAAAACAAACCAGTTGTACTACATGTACACTCTATATCAAAACAAACCGGTTGTACTACATGTACACTCTATATCAAAACAAACCGGTTGTACTACATGTACACTCTATATCAAAACAAACCGGTTGTACTACATGTACACTCTATATCAAAACAAACCGGTTGTACTACACGTACACTCTATATGAAAACAAACCGGTTGTACTACATGTACATTCTATATCAAAACAAACCGGTTGTATTACATTTACACTCTATATCAAAACAAACCGGTTGTACTACATGTACACTCTATATGAAAACAAACCGGTTGTACTACATGTACACTCTATATGAAAACAAACCGGTTGTACTACATGTACACTCTATATCAAAACAAGCCAGTTGTACTACATGTACACTCTATACGAAAACAAACCGGTTGTACTACATGTACACTCTATATCAAAACAAACCGGTTGTACTACATGTACACTCTATATCAAAACAAACCGGCTGTACTACATGTACACTCTATATGAAAACAAACCGGTTGTACTACATGTACACTCTATATGAAAACAAAACGGTTGTACTACATGTACACTCTATATGAAAACAAACCGGTTGTACTACATGTACACTCTATATGAAAACAAAACGGTTGTACTACATGTACACTCTATATGAAAACAAAACGGTTGTACTACATGTACACTCTGTATCAAAACAAACCGGTTGTACTACATGTACACTCTATATCAAAACAAACCGGTTGTACTACATGTACACTCAAAATCAAAACAAACCGGTTCTACTACATGTACACTCTATATCAAAACAAACCGGTTGTACTACATGTACACTCTATATCAAAACAAACCGGTTGTACTACATGTACACTCTATATCAAAACAAACCGGTTGTACTACATGTACACTCTATATCAAAACAAACCGGTTGTACTACATGTACACTCTATATCAAAACAAACCGGTTGTACTACATGTACACTCTATATGAAAACAAAACGGTTGTACTACATGTACACTCAATATCAAAACAAACCGGTTGTACTACATTTACACTCTATATAAAAACAAACCGGTTGTACTACATGTACACTCTATATCAAAACAAACCAGTTGTACTACATTTACACTCTATATAAAAAAAAAACCATTTGGTAATAACCGTGGTTAAAAATTGGAACCGTTTTTATTTAGTTTTCAAACTTCTTCACAGAAAACTAGCATCAAGGTGTTTTGCTAAATACCAGTAATGTTGAAATTCACTTATTCGAACTAATATGTTTTATAATAGTAAATAATGATTTAATATTTTCCTAGACAAATCAGTGGTGTAAAAAGAGATGAATGGTTATTTCTTTAAAACATAAGAAATGTAACAAACTTCATTCATTTTCTTTTAAGTTATTTTACCTGAGTAAGAGGGTTTCATACCAAACACTCATAAGATATATGTTTTATTTTTGGACATAGAACAGGTTTTACTCATGACATAAGAAAATGAAGCTAACAAAATAATGATAATTTATGTATTAAAATAATAGCTGTCACATTATTGTTTTCTTGAAATTGTTTATAACAATAAACAAAACAATTATTGAAAGTTTCGAATAATAATTAAAATGTAAAGAAATAATGAAATTAAAGCTATGAAAATGAGAAGCAACCATCTTTGTTCAGGGAATAAAACACGTGGTAACAACTGGGAAACTTAAAGAATGATCACGGACAGTTTAACTACACAAACAGGGGGTGATAGGTATAATAACAAGTGTCTGGGACCGAAAAGGGTGTAAGGATGTGATCGTCTAGGACACTTGATGAAGAAGAGGGTGACACAAATAAGAAATGACACTTTCCACAACCTAAAACAGTTATATGTATGCTAGACAGTCCTTGGAGAAACATGGTGAGTGAACCTGACAGAATCGTTTAGCTGTTACTAAACACATTCGTTATTTAAGCGTAAAGCAGTTGAAGTCCTGAATATAAACATACTGCACAAGAAGAAAGATGTAATTAATATTTAAAGCAGATTAACGTGATATAAATGACAATAAAAGCACACTCTAATAGTCAAAAAAGTAAGGCGAAACTCCTGCTTCTAGTATTTTCGAGAATTTACAACCCGTTCATCGATGAGACATAACCTCATGATCAAAAACATTCCATTCTCTTCCAGTAGCCACTGATGCTAGAATTTTACCTTTCTTCTGACTTGTGTATGCATGAAACAGTTTAATTAGGAGCAGGTTTTATCTTTAAGGTGAATATTTTGTTGTTTTTTTGAGATAAAGAGAAATATTCTGTGATAATAATGTCTCAGGCAGAATTGAAATTCTTCATAACACTGGTATTCTAAAGTGTAATACTGCACGTAAGAACGTGAACCTCATGTAAGGTAATCTCTTCTAGTATAAAACTGTGATAGAACTGTTAGAGGTTAAGGATATCTATTCTAGTGTATAATCTGATAGAACTGTTAGAGGTTAAGGATATCTATTCTAGTGTATAATCTGATGGAACTGTTAGAGGTTAAGGATATCTATTCTAGTGTATAATCTGATGGAACTGTTAGAGGTTAAGGATATCTATTCTAGTGTATAATCTGATGGAACTGTTAGAGGTTAAGGATATCTATTCTAGTGTATAACCTCATAGAACTGTTAGAGGTTAAGGTTATCTATTCTAGTGTATAACCTCATAGAACTGTTAGAGGTTAAGGATATCTATTCTAGTGTATAATCTGATAGAACTGTTAGAGGTTAAGGATATCTATTCTAGTGTATAATCTGATAGAACTGTTAGAGGTTAAGGATATCTATTCTAGTGTATAATCTGATGGAACTGTAAGAGGTTAAGGATATCTATTCTAGTGTATAATCTGATGGAACTGTTAGAGGTTAAGGATATCTATTCTAGTGTATAACCTGATAGAACTGTTAAAGGTTAAGGTTATCTATTCTAGTGTATAACCTGATAGAACTGTTAGAGGTTAAGGATATCTATTCTAGTGTATAATCTGATGGAACTGTAAGAGGTTAAGGATATCTATTCTAGTGTATAATCTGATGGAACTGTTAGAGGTTAAGGATATCTATTCTAGTGTATAATCTGATAGAACTGTTAGAGGTTAAGGATATCTATTCTAGTGTATAACCTGATAGAACTGTTAGAGGTTAAGGATATCTATTCTAGTGTATAACCTGATAGAACTGTTAGAGGTTAAGGATATCTATTCTAGTGTATAATCTGATGGAACTGTTAGAGGTTAAGGATATCTATTCTAGTGTATAACCTGATAGAACTGTTAGAGGTTAAGGATATCTATTCTAGTGTATAATCTGATGGAACTATTAGAGGTTAAGGATATCTATTCTAGTGTATAATCTGATAGAACTGTTAGAGGTTAAGGATATCTATTCTAGTGTATAACCTGATAGAACTGTTAGAGGTTAAGGATATCTATTCTAGTGTATAACCTGATAGAACTGTTAGAGGTTAAGGATATCTATCTAGTGTATAATCTGATAGAACTGTTAGAGGTTAAGGATATCTATTCTAGTGTATAATCTGATAGAACTGTTAGAGGTTAAGGATATCTATTCTACTGTATAATCTGATGGAACTGTTAGAGGTTAAGGTTAGCTGTTCTAGTATATAACTCTGATAGAACTTTTACAGGTTAAGGTTATCTGTTCTGGTATATCACTCTAATAGAACTGTTAGAGGTTAAGGTTATCTGTTCTACTATATAATTCTGATAGAACTGTTAGAGGTTATGGTTATATGTTCCGGTGTATAACTCTGATAGAACTGTTACAAGATAAAGTTATCTGTTCTGGTATATAACTCTGATAGAACTCTTAGAGGTTAAGGTTATCTGTTCTAGTATATAACTCTCATAGAACTGTTAGAGGTTTAAGTTATCTGTTCTGGTATATAACACTGATAAAACTGTTCCAGGTTAAGGTTATCTGATCTAGTGTATAACTCTGATAGAACTGTTACAGGTTAAGGTTATCTATTCTAGTATTTTACTCTTATATAACTATTACAGGTTAAGGTTATCTGTTCTGGTATATAACTCTAATAGAACTGTTAGATGTTAAGGTTATCAGTTCTAGTATATTAATGTAATAGAACTGTTACAGGTTAATGTTATCTGTTCTAGTATATTACTCTAATAGAACTATTTAAGGTTAAGGTTTTCTGTTCTAGTATATAACACTGACAGAACTGTTAAAGGTTATGGTTATCTGTTCTGGTATATAACTTTAATAGAACTGTTAGAGGATAACGTTATCAATTCTAGTATATAACTCTAATAGAACTGTTAGAGTTTAAAGTTATCTGTTCTACTGTATAACTCTGATAGAACTCTTGCAGGTTAAGGTTATCTTTTCTGGTATATAACTCTGATAGAACTGTTAGAGGTCAAGGTTGTCTTTTCTGGTATATAAGTCTAATAGAACTGTTAGAGGTTAAGGTTGTCTTTTCTGGTATATAAGTCTAATAGAACTGTTAGAGGTTAAGGTTATCTATTATAGTATATTACTCTAATAGAACTGTTAGAGGTTAAGGTTATCTGTTCTAGTGTATAACTCTGATAGAACTGTTAGAGGTTAAGGTTATCCGTTTTAGTATATTACTCAAATAGAATTATTACAGGTTAAGTTTATATGTTCTATTATATTACTCTAATACAACTGTTACAGGTTAAGGTTATCTGTTCTAGTGTATAACTGTAATAGAACTACTAGAGGTTAAGGTTATCTGTTCTAGTATATAACTCTAATAGAAATGTTAGAGGTTAAAGTTATCTGTTCTAGTATATAACTCTGATCAAACTGTTACAGGTTAATTTTATCAGTTCTTATATATAACTCTGATAGAACTGTTATAAGATAAAGTTATCTGATCTAGTGTATAACTCTGATAGAACTGTCACAGGTTAAGGTTATCTGTTCTAATATATTACTTGAATAAAACTGTTAAAGGTTAAGGTTATCTGTTCTAATGCATAACTCAGATAGAACTGCTACAGGTTAAGACTATCTGTTGCAGTATATAACTCTGATAGAACTATTACAAGTTAAGGTTATCTTTTCTTGTATATAACTGTAATAGAAATGTTAAGAGGTTAAAATTGTCTGTTCTAGTATATAACTCTGACAGAAATGTTACAGGTTAAATTTATCAGTTCTGGTATATAACTCTGATAGGACTGTTACAAGATAATTTTATCTGTTCTGGTATATAACTCTGATAGAACTGTTAGAGGTTAAGGTTATCTGTTCTGGTATATAACACTGATAGAACTGTTACAGGTTAAGGTTATCTGATCTAGTGTATAACTCTGATAGAACTGTTGCAGGTTAAGGTTATCTATTCTAGTATTTTACTCTAATATAACTATTACAGGTTAAGGTTATCTGTTCTGGTATATAACTATAATAGAACTGTTAGAGGGTAAGGTTATCTGTTCTAGTATATTACTGTAATAGAACTGTTACAGGTTAAGGTTATCTGTTCTAGTATATTACTCTAATAGATCTGTTAGTGGTTAAGGTTATCTGTTCTGGTATATTACTCTAATAGAACTATTTAAGGTTAAGGTTATCTGTTCTGGTATATTACTCTAATAGAACAATTAAAGGTTAAGGTTATCTGTTCTAGTATATTACTCTAATAGAACTGTTACAGGTTAAGGTTATCTGTCCTAGTTTATAACTCTGACAGAACTGTTAAATGTTCAGATTATCTGTTCTAGTATATTACTCTAATAGAATTGTTACAGGTTAAGGTTATCTGTACTAGTGTATAACTCTGATAGAACTGTTACAGGTTAATGTTATCTGTTCTAGTATATAACTCTGAAAGAACTGTTAGAGGTTAAGGTTATCTGTTCTGGTATATAACTCAAATAGAATTATTGCAGTTTAAGTTAATATGTTCTATTATATTACTCTAATAGAACTGTTACAGGTTAAGGTTATCTGTTCTAGTGTACAACTCTAATAGAACTGCTAGAAGTCAAGGTTATCTGTTCTAGTATATTACTCTAATAGAACTGTTAGAGGTTAAGGTTACCTGTTGTGTAAATTCTCTATTTAAACTAGTAAAGAGGAACAGTTATTATCTGTCTTATGTTCTCGGTGGTCCAGCGGTGATATTTTTCGTTCATAATACATTCATCTCATTGTACTGTTTCATGTTCAACAAACAGCACAGAAAGAAGGAAACTCATATTTTGTGACAAGTAAATGTTGTTTTGTGATCAGTTAACCTTCTAGAAAATAATACCCTCGTTTTTTAAAAGACTACCATCTTAGTTAATGAACCGGGGGTGATAGAGTCTTTTACATTCCATAATGTGAATTCCTGAGTCCACGATTCTCGTCTCGCTTTCGGGAAAATGCCCTCTACATTTTGGAGTCGTTGTTACGGTTTTCAGCTAAGATTAGAGGAATATCGGCTAGTCATCACCACCGACCATAACACTTGGGCTACTATTTTACCAACGAATAGTGGGATTAACCGTCACATTATAACGTCCCCACGGGTGAAAGGGAAAGCATGTTTGGTTTGACGGGGACGCGATCCCGCAACCCTCGGATTACGAATCGAGCGCCTTAACCACCTGGTCATGCCGAACGGTGTGTCACGTGAAGGATCAGTCCGTTTTTCTTTCAATGAAATTGTTTTGTTATCACGGGGATTCGAAGCCACAACCCTTAGAATGCGAATCAAGCCATCTGGAGGTGGCGGGCCCATTGTTAAAGTACGAGAGAAGTCCGAGAGTTTGTGGTATGTGGAGTTCTTTTTCTACTCTCACTCTAATCTATTAGTTCAAAATTACAAACGACTAGCCTCGATAACCCTCGCGAATACCTGAAACATTCAAATCTGACCAAACAACAATTTTGATGAAATAAAGTTATGTGGATGTTAAGTTTCTGACGATATTAAGAAAAACAAAACAGTGTTAACAAAATATTCTAAGCCTACTTTGAAACTAGAAGTTTTGAAGTGTTTCAAGGAATCGAAATTGTCAAAAATCGGAAATTTGGTTAAAAGGGCACAGACTGAGGCACCTACAGCAAAACATCACAACTTGAGGATGAATGTATTAACTGTAAAAGGGCATACTCTTGTGACACAGACTGAGACACCTACAGCAAAACATCACAACTTGAGGACGAATGTATTAACTGATAAAGGGCATACTCTTGTGACACAGACTGAGGCACCTACAGCAAAACATCACAGCTTGAGGACGAATGTATTAACTGATAAAGGGCATACTCTTGTGACACAGACTGAGGCACCTACAGCAAAACATCACAACTTGAGGACGAATGTATTAACTGATAAATGGCATACTCTTGTGACACAGACTGAGGCACCTACAGCAAAACATCACAGCTTGAGGATGAATGTATTAACTGTAAAATGGCATACTCTTGTGACACAGACTGAGGCACCTACAGCAAAACATCACAACTTGAGGACGAATGTATTAACTGTAAAATGGCATACTCTTGTGACACAGACTGAGGCACCTACAGCAAAACATCACAGCTTGAGGACGAATGTATTAATTGTAAAAGGGCATACTCTTGTGACACAGACTGAGACACCTCCAGCAAAACATCACAGCTTGAGGACGAATGTATTAATTGTAAAAGGGCATACTCTTGTGACACAGACTGAGGCACCTACAGCAAAACATCACAACTTGAGGACGAATGTATTAACTGTAAAATGGCATACTCTTGTGACACAGACTGAGGCACCTACAGCAAAACATCACAGCTTGAGGACGAATGTATTAATTGTAAAAGGGCATATTCTTGTGACACAGACTGAGACACCTCCAGCAAAACATCACAGCTTGAGGACGAATGTATTAATTGTAAAAGGGCATTCTCTTGTGACACAGACTGAGGCACCTACAGCAAAACATCACAGCTTGAGGACGAATGTATTAATTGTAAAAGGGCATACTCTTGTGACACAGACTGAGACACCTCCAGCAAAACATCACAGCTTGAGGACGAATGTATTAACTGTAAAATGGCATACTCTTGTGACACAGACTGAGGCACCTACAGCAAAACATCACAGCTTGAGGACGAATATATTAACTGTAAAAGGGCATACTCTTGTGACACAGACTGAGACACCTCCAGCAAAACATCACAGCTTGAGGACGAATGTATTAACTGTAAAATGGCATACTCTTGTGACACAGACTGAGACACCTCCAGCAAAACATCACAGCTTGAGGACGAATGTATTAACTGTAAAAGGGCATACTCTTGTGACACAGACTGAGACACCTCCAGCAAAACATCACAGCTTGAGGACGAATGTATTCATTGTAAAAGGGCATACTCTTGTGACACAGACTGAGGCACCTACAGCAAAACATCACAGCTTGAGGACGAATGTATTAATTGTAAAAGGGCATACTCTTGTGACACAGACTGAGACACCTCCAGCAAAACATCAAAGCTTGAGGACGAATGTATTAACTGATAAAGAGCATACTCTTGTGACACAGACTGAGACACCTCCAGCAAAACATCACAGCTTGAGGACGAATGTATTAACTGTAAAAGGGCATACTCTTGTGACACAGACTGAGACACCTCCAGCAAAACATCACAGCTTGAGGACGAATGTATTAACTGTAAAAGGGCATACTCTTGTGACACAGACTGAGGCACCTACAGCAAAACATCACAGCTTGAGGACGAATGTATTAACTGTAAAAGGGCATACTCTTGTGACACAGACTGAGGCACCTACAGCAAAACATCACAGCTTGAGGACGAATGTATTAACTGATAAAGGGCATACTCTTGTGACACAGACTAAGGAACCTACAGCAAAACATCACAACTTGAGGACGAATGTATTAACTGTAAAAGGGCATACTCTTGTGACACAGACTGAGGCACCTCCAGCAAAACATCACAGCTTGAGGACGAATGTATTAACTGTAAAAGGGCATACTCTTGTGACACAGACTGAGGCACCTACAGCAAAACATCACAGCTTGAGGACGAATGTATTAACTGTAAAAGGGCATACTCTTGTGACACAGACTGAGGCACCTACAGCAAAACATCAAAGCTTGAGGACGAATGTATTAACTGATAAAGGGCATACTCTTGTGACACAGACTGAGGCACCTACAGCAAAACATCAAAGCTTGAGGACGAATGTATTAACTGATAAAGGGCATACTCTTGTGACACAGACTGAGACACCTACAGCAAAACATCACAACTTGAGGACGAATGTATTAACTGTAAAAATATTTATAACACCTAAAACATCAATGAGGAAGCCAACCGAAACTTCAAATGATCGTATTTCTACTTTAAATTCGTTTTGTAAAATACGTTTGAACATATAACTGAAGCTACTAATTACTCAAAATTTGGATTCCAATTTGTTTTTTTTATTTCAAGTTCTTAAAATGTACTTGAAAACTGTATTTTATCTTTTATTTTCTCCACCCACACCCCCCCAGTAGCACAGTTGGATGACTGTTTACTTCCAACGCTAGAAATCAGGTTTCGATACCTGTGATACAAAGAGTTTTTCGGTTAACTACAAACGAACAAACTTTTATCCACAAAGCTATACAATGGGCTTTCAATTTACAAACAAGAACACTTATGGTATATTTATTATATGGTATATTTTAAAGTCTTTACTTACAAAGTTATTCACATTATAAATATGTCGTATGTTATATCACGATACTGATTCAGTCCACAAGTGATAGCCAAAACAGAAAAATGAGATGGAAACCCATAAAAAACAGTGGAGATCCCTGAAAGAAACAAAAATATAGAGCATGCCCAAATCCACAGGAGATGACCAAACATAACAAAACAGTAGAACCTCGTCAACTCCAGAAAATATAAACAAAATGGTGTGATCCTGGTCAGATCTAGAAAACATTACAAAGAGGTGGAACACGATTGCTCACATCTAGGGAACTTGAAAAAAAAATTAACATGAAATGAAACTTCATGCGTAATAGCAAGTCCCTAAACTTACTTTTAAAATGTTCGACAAATGCAATTTGACTAAAGAAAACGAGCCTTCAAGAACATGATAAAAGGTTACCTTATTCGTATTTCTTTCCGCGTTCTTGAACTGTTTATTTACAAACGTAGTTTTGGACCTATCGCAATGTCAACATAAATATTTCAAGAGCATACTTTTTGTTCATTCACCTTGTACGTATCTGTAGCTCGTGTTGAATTGTTGGTAAATTAAGTGAAATCTCTATCTTCGTGATAGGTTTCTACTTTGTGGATTACGAGACCACAGCGACACTTAAGAAATCTTGTTACTGTGACATGTTTTCTATTTGTTGTCTTCAAGTTCTTAAACCTAGACGGATTGATCCGATGACGAAATATCGTCTAAAGAACATCCGAGTATAAAGTAAAGTGTGATCTAACTGAATTCGTCTTCAGCAGGCCTCCTCCTTTCTCTTGTAAAGCTGGGTCAGAGAGATGGAAGAGTGAAACCAGTCTCACATCCTATTACTCCTATGTCTTACAGTGAAAGAAATAAATTTGTTTTTGTTTGTTGTTGTTGTTTTTTTTTAATTTTGCACAAAGCTACTCAAGGGCTATCTGCGCTAGTCGTCCCTAATTTAGTTGTGTAAGATTAGAGGGAAGGCAGATACTTAGTCATCACCACCCACCGCGAACTTTTGTGCTACTCTTTTACCAACGAATAGGGGGATTGACCGTCGCTTTATAACGCCCTCACGACTGAAAGGACGAGCATGTTTAGTACGACGGGGATTCGAACCCGCGACCTTCGGATTACGAGTTGAACGCCTTAACCCACCTGGCTATGCTGGTCCTGAAAGAAATAAGAAAACTGTTACTGACCTTTTTAGGTATGGCCCGGCATGGCCAAGCGTGTTAAGGCGTGCTACTCATAATGTGAGGGTCGCGGGTTCTCATCCCCGTCGCGCCAAACATGTTCGCCCTTTCAGAGGTGGAGGCGTTATAATGTGACGGTCAATCCCACTATTCGTTGGTAAAAGAGTAGCCCAAGAGTTGACGGTTGGTAGTGATGACTAGCTGCCTTTCCTCTAGTCTTACACTAAATTAGGGACGGCTAGCAAAGATAGCCCTCCAGTAGCTTTGTGCGAAATTCTAAAACAAACAAACAAACTTTTTAGGTAATCCTTCAGTAAAAACAATAGCAATATTTTGAATTGTTCGTTAAAGATTTGTTTTATTTACTCTTACACATTTTTGCTCAGTCACCAGCATATTTTAGGCTAAAGTATTTCTACACACGTTTCGTTTCAGATGTGATAAAAACAACAGTGGTTGTTCTTAAAATACTAAACTTGCCACGCACCCAAAAAAATTTATGTATGCACATTTTCCAAAACGAGAGCCCGTTTTTGATATCACATCCTAATTAGTATAATACTTAAGTTAGAAAATCATAAATCCTGTTACATACCTGCTAAAAGGCTGTTATAAATAAAATTCATTTCGACTTGTCTTTCATCCAGCTAATGAGTTAGGCTTCATCTGTAGCGGTATCGCTAGGCCTCGTCTATATCGACAATACAAGAAGGTATTGTAGGCACTCGTTATTTAATCCAGTTTAGTATTGAGCGTTACTAATGACATACTTAGGCTTAATCTTTAGCGCATACAACAAAATATAGTACACATTCATGTCCTTTGATCCAACTTGATAATGACAGTTAGGCCTCGTCTGTATTATCTTAAACAAAGCTCTTGTTATTTGACCCAGTCTGGTAACGAGCGCAACGTCGTTACGTTAGGCCTTTATAGCAGAGTCGTTACGTCTTGTCTACAGCGGCGTACGATAGAGCGCAGTAGACATTCTTGTTAAATGGTCCAATAAAGGGTGACTTCTTTAATAATATTACAGTTTCTTCGTCATGTCGGATTACCCATATTAGAGTATTAATAAATTTGTTTAAATGCGCTTTTGGACGGATTGTAACAACTAGTATATTTCGGGCAGTTGTAATAATACAGCTGTAACAGAAGTTCAAACATCAATAGCATTTATTTAAAAGGGTACATTTTAAGAATGGATGTTAAAATACATCTGTTAGATGTATTTTATCAGTCAGAATGTTTCACGGTAAATTAAATATACATACATTTACCTTCAAATACTAATTTTCATAACTATTAATTTTAAATAACTATCATTCTCAGGATTTTCTTAAGCGAAATAACATAAACTGTCTTTCCTATCTCAACTCTCAAGATCCATAATATGTTTATTTAGTAGAACTTATGTCACGTGAAATTTGATAATATTATATTTAAGTTACAGATTTTGCTTTCGATAATGGCTTCGTAAGAATATTCAGATAGGAGGGAGGTATCTGTATGATCTGTGTAGAAATCTCTGACAGTTTCTTATCTGCTGGGTCCGGCATAGCCAAGCGGGTTAAGGCGTGCGACTCGTAATCCGAGGGTCGCAGGTTCGCGCCCGCGTCGCGCCAAACAAGCTCGCCCTCCCAACTGTTAGGGACGGCTCGGTGCAGTGGGCTAACAACCTACTCACTTAAAAACCTATTAGGGCCCGGCATGGCCTAGTGCGTTAAGGCGTGCACTTCGTAATCTGAGGGTCGCGGGTTCGCGCCCGAGTCGCGCCAAACATGCTCGCCCTCCTAGCCGTGGGGGCGTTATAATGTGACGGTAAATCCCACTATTCGTTGGTAAAAGACTAGCCCAAGAGCTGGCGGTGGGTGGTGATGACTAGCTGCCTTCCTTCTAGTCTTACACTGCTAAATTAGGGACGGCTAGCACAGATAGCCCTCGAGTAGCTTTGTGCGAAATTCCAAAACAAACAAACTTATCTGCTAGGTTCCGGTTCTATAAATCACACCCTAGTAACTAACGGCACCTAAAGTGTACAATGTATTTGAAGAAATATTAACAGGTATCTTATAAATATTGGTTAATAAAAACAAAATTTGTCTATTTAATGTTCTTTCGTTTAACTAAATAGTTCTGGTTCAATTTAAAGTACATAACAGCTAAAAGGTTCTGGTTCTTCATAGCAGTTTTGGTAAATCTAATCTTATGTCTATTTAGAATCACTTAGTAACTTGACTCTTGATCAAAAGTAATTTAACTGCATATACCGAACTAAGACATAATGTTTAAACAAACTTACAAAGGTTCACCATATAATAAATCAATTAAAAAATATAGTTATCCAGGTTTCGTGAGTTTCTACACAATGAAACAAATATCTAATTTGTCCTTTAGGCCTAGTGATTTTGCACACGTTGAAAGTTAAACCTGATTTGTTCGTTGGCCCCTGTGAGTTTCTACACAATGAAACAAAGATCTAATATGTTATTTAGGCCTATCGATTCTGTACGTGATGAAACAAATCTGATTCATTCGTTAGCCCCTGTGAGTTTCTACACAATGAAACAAATATCTAATTTGTTCTTTAGGCCTAGTGATTTTGCACACGTTGAAAGTTAAACCTGATTTGTTCGTTGGCCCCTGTGAGTTTCTACACAATGAAACAAAGATCTAATATGTTATTTAGGCCTAGCGATTCTGTACGTGATGAAACAAATCTGATTCATTCGTTAGCCCCTGTGAGTTTCTACACAATGAAACAAATATATAATTTGTTCTTTAGGCCTAGTGATTTTGCACACGTTGAAAGTTAAACCTGATTGGCCCCTGTGAGTTTCTACACAATGAAACAAAGATCTAATTTGTTTTTTAGGCCTTGCCTTTTCTTTATAAAATACAACTTTCATAGAAAGAAAGAAACGAAACACTGCTCTCTAATCATTACTTTTCGACTTTCAACGCAAGATATTTCTCAGCTTACATGTTATACATCTGACAGGAGAAAAAAATCCCCGTTTCAGAGGGCCACTCCTAACCTTCTGTTTAAAATAAAAATTCCTACCTCTGCTATTATTACCTCTTATTATTAGCTGTTCCCCTTTGTACCTAACCCTCAGTTTACTCTAGATTTCCTCACAAATTTTCTATTTTTCCATCATATTTAATGCTCACAAAGAATGTTTGTACAACATACATAGAACAATGTACAAGACAATCTTGATGGATTCCTGCCATATTTGGAATTAGTGAACATTGCTTGTAAGATGTTATTATATTCTTATATCTATGTTGATATGTGATAGTTATTATATTGTTATATCTATGTTGATATATGATAGTTATTATATTGTTATATCTATGTTGATATGTGATAGTTATTATATTGTGATATCTATGTTGATATGTGATAGTTATTATATTGTGATATCTATGTTGATATGTGATAGTTATTATATTGTGATATCTATGCTGATATGTGATAGTTATTATATTGTTATATCTATGTTGATATGTGATAGTTATTATATTGTGATATCTATGTTGATGTATGACAATTATTATATTGTGATATCTATGTTGATATATGACAGTTATTATATTGTGATATCTATGTTGATGTATGACAATTATTATATTGTGATATCTATGTTGATATATGACAGTTATTATATTGTGATATCTATGTTGATATATGAAAGTTATTATATTGTGATATCTACGTTGATATGTGATAGTTGTTATTATATTGTGATATCTATGTTGATATATGACAGTTATTATATTGTGATATCTATGTTGATATATGAAAGTTATTGTATTGTGATATCTATGTTGATATGTGATAGTTATTATATTGTGATATCTATGTTGATATGTGATAGTTATCATATTGTGATATCTATGTTGATATGTGATAGTTATCATATTGTGATATCTATGTTGATATGTGATAGTTATTATATTGTTATATCTATGTTGATATGTGATAGTTATTATATTGTTATATCTATGTTGATATGTGATAGTTATCATATTGTGATATCTATGTTGATATGTGATAGTTATCATATTGTGATATCTATGTTGATATGTGATAGTTATTATATTGTGATATCTATGTTGATATGTGATAGTTATTATATTGTCATATGTATGTTCATATGTGATATATATTATTATATTGTGATATTGTTATATATTGTTATATGTATATTCATATGTGATATACATTATCATATTGTTATATGTATGTTCATATGTGATATATATTATTGAATTGTTATATTGTTATATGTATGTTAATATGTGATATATATTATTATATTGTGATATTGTTATATATTGTTATATGTATATTCATATGTGATATATATTATTATATTGTTATATGTATGTTCATATGTGATATATATTATTGAATTGTTATATTGTTATATGTATGTTAATATGTGATATATATTATTATATTGTGATATTGTTATATATTGTTATATGTATATTCATATGTGATATACATTATCATATTGTTATATGTATGTTCATATGTGATATATATTATTGAATTGTTATATTGTTATATGTATGTTAATATGTGATATATATTATTATATTGTGATATTGTTATATATTGTTATATGTATATTCATATGTGATATATATTATTATATTGTTATATGTATGTCATATTTGATATATATTATTATATTGTGATACATATTTTGTGATATACGACAGTAAATTTCAATCATTCAGTTTCATTATTTATATAAAAACAAGAGCAGATATATAGAGTATTTAAACAATATTTGGGTATGTTTGGTCAAATCAATTCAAACTACACACAATCATCTCTCATTTATTGCAGTTTGGGCCAGAAAACACGAAGATAAAAAACCCTCCTGATCTGAAGTCCAACCTCCTAATTAAAATTTGGAAATCTCCTGAGTTAGAGCTCTGTCACTTATGTGTCTCAATGTCTATGTTTTCGACAGATATCTTAATATGTTTGAAATTAGCTTTAATATTGCCCCATAAGAGACGAGTTTCTGATATGTTTCAATATAAAAACTTGGTTTTTCTATAACAATGTCCCTGGAACACTATTGTTACATTTTTTTATACCTCACACAATGATATTAAATGTCTAAATGAGGTAATAAGTTGAAGGTGTTTTCAAATGCATTTTTTGTCTTCCATTACCCAGTTTTCAGTTACGAAAGTATTTCTGAGCTAGAAGTTTTGAAGTGACTGACTAGAATAAAACAGCCAGTCAACAGCACTTACTACTAATACTTGTGTCACTCTTGCCTGAGAAAAGTGGATTTTGACCGTCAGACTTTTCAGCGCACGTATGGTACAAGTGCTGGCGCAGTCCTCAAAACATGAACTCGTAGTGTCATAATATTGCTGCGTCGACCATGTTGTCAGAACTGGCGGAGTTACTTGCTAAATAAAAGATTTGACCTAATTTTAATGTGTACTTGTGTTATGTGTGTTGTTGTTGTTTGTTTTCTATATCTAACATCGCTTTTCCCTCACTGCCATGTAACTCTTATCTCGGAGTTTGTTTGTTTTTTCCCTCCTGTTATTTAGTGTCGAATCTCAATGTTATCCTTTTTACCTCAGTCTAATGGCAGTTTAGGTAGTGGCTGAAAAAACAAACAAACACAAGAGCTTTTAATAGAAGTTTCGATAGAAATACTGATGGTGCAACACTAAACACAACCTAAGAAAACGAAATTCGGTTCTAGTTACGATTCATTGCACAACGATAAACTCGCAGCTTCGACTTTGGAATGAATTAACTTTAACAAAAGGCACGGAAACTGAAGTGTCATCTAGTTACGTGGCACTCTGAGAAAAAAAAATGGAGAATTTGTATCGAAATAGTTTTCTCCCAATTTTATTATTATGGCGGCTGATAATTGAATATAATTTTATTGTAAAAGACAAAACGCAAATAAGCTCTAATTATCTATCTTTAATGTCATACAATTATTGTATTAAAACATTTTTAGTCAAAATAATGGTGCCTGGATAAGTAATATTGGTGTGAAATCTTTAGATTTCAAAGACAGAGCAAATACAATCCCTAGGCTGAAAAGGCTAGAATGTTTGTGTTATGGAGATTCGAACCCGCAACCCTCAGTCGAGTGCCCTAACTACCTGGTCATGGTAGCCCTACTTCAATAATATATAAATAAACTGCCCAAAACGTTCCTTGAAGTTTTACGTTGGTTAAGATAAGTAAAGAAAATTGTTCTAGTTTTCTTATTCAGTCACTTACTAGATGGTGAGTGGTGAGCAAGTTTTACCTGAGAAACGAAACTCCCTCTAAATAAGAAAGTAACTGTTACTTTGACACTTTCTTCACGTGAAACGAAAAAACTGTACATATTTATCTGCCTAAAGTTATAATATTATTTATTGTTTATCTTTATCTGCCTAAAGTTATAATATTATTTATTGTTTATCTTTATCTGCCTAAAGTTATAATATTATTTATTGTTTATCTTTATCTGCCTAAAGTTATAATATTATTTATTGTTTATCTTTATCTGCTTTAAGTTATTATATTATATATTGTTAACCTTTCTCTGTCTGAAGATAGGATATTATTTATTGTTTACCTTTCTTTGTTTGAAGTTAGGCCATTATTTATTGTTTACCTTTCTTTGTTTGAAATTAGGACGTTATTTATTGTTCACCTTTCTTTGTTTGAAGTTAGGACTTTATTTATTGTTTACCTTTCTTTGTTTGAAGTTAGGACTTTATTTATTGTTTACCTTTCTTTGTCTGAAGTTAGGACATTATTTATTGTTCACCTTTCTTTGTTTGAAGTTAGGACTTTATTTATTGTTTACCTTTCTTTGTCTGAAGTTAGGACATTATTTATTGTTTACCTTTCTTTGTTTGAAATTAGGACATTATTTATTGTTCACCTTTCTTTGTTTGAAATGGGACATTATTTATTGTTCACCTTTCTTTGTTTGAAGTTAGGACTTTATTTATTGTTTACCTTTCTTTGTTTGAAGTTAGGACATTGTTTATTGTTTACCTTTCTTTGTTTGAAATTAGGACATTATTTATTGTTTACCTTTCTCTGTCTGAAGTTAGAATATTATTTATTGTTTACCTTTCTCTGTCTGAAGTTAGAATATTATTTATTGTTTACCTTTCTTTGCCTGAAGATCTCCACAGATCTCTGAGTTTGTATGGCCAACATATGTTTCAGTGTTCTGCCGATTCTCCGGATCAAGGATTTATGATCATTATAATTTGTAAAATGCTGAGGTAAAAACTAAAGGTGTGAATAAACACACTTCAGGATCTGTATGACAAACTGTTGCGCGTGCGTCCGTGTGTCACCTTGTATTGCTGTTGTCCTTTCAACATCAAGCCAGACAACTTTGACGTGGGCCGAGCTGAACACTGTAATGTCAGCGAAGAACAACACTGCAATTTTGCGGAGAGACTGAAATTAATTTTGAGTGCTACTCAAGCCACGTGTCAACTTTAAAGTGGTCACACGCTAGCTGAGATATTTGTGTTCGTACGTCTGTGTTTTTGTTGACAGCTTCATGAAACCTGGCCTTGACCTCAAAACCAACATAAAGTTGGTGACTTTGAAAGAAGAATATAGCATCTACAAGGGAAACATCAACCCTGGGTGGTGGTACTCTTTTAAACTCTGCTTTGTGGAGTCAGAAACTGTCTTATCAGTTCTGTTCATCGTGTCATCATGGACGTTGGAAGGTGGAACAACTGTCAGAAAACTACTTTCATGTCCACATCAGTAGTTGCAGCTAAGTACAGATATCCACCGAACAGGTCCAGCGTTCCTGGCAACTCTTTAATTTTATTTTGTCAGCTTTAACGTTCTGGATCTTCTTTCAATACTGGGTTTCTCCAATCTTTCAGGATCTTGCAAGCAGCCTGATATAAGCTCCTATTTGCTTCCTATTTCCTGACATGAGATCAAATCAGTTTTTACTCTGTCGGGCACTGACTGAAAGGGTTCGCAATGCTTTTGACACAACTGATGACCTTTCGAAGGTTTTCGCTGTCACATTTAACTCTGTGCCGCTGAAGATCTTTAGTGGTATCCTTCCCCTTTAAAGACCAGCCATGCTGAGATGATGGCCGACGATGCTGCTTCTGGTCGCTTGGGTAACCATTCACCTTGTTCTACCCTCCTGTGATGCGCCTGATGCCAGGACTGCAGCACGCAGCACCTGTTATAATGTTAAGTCTAAATAAAAAGTTTATGACTGACTCGTAACCGTTTATGTCTCTTTTATTTGCTTGCTGATATGATATTATTAATTCATTGATTTATTTAATATAAATAAATATATGAATTAATCAATTTCATTATGTTTTTTTTGTAATTAACTTATTAATATAAAGTCAGGTAGATTACCGTTTGATGCATCTATTGCTGTGAGAATGACAAGTCCTCCACCAGCGGACTTCCGAACTAAAAGGACACTTTACGTCATGGTGACGTGTAAATTTTTTTATCTTCACAGAGTAACATCAAGATGAATAACAGATGTGATAGACACAGACATCAGCAATTAACCCCCTTTTCCAGTTGTAAGTTCTCATATTTCACCTACAACCCCGTAGATGCCATCAAGAGATTTATTATTCTGCACCATTTTGTGAGTGATAATACGTATTCAAGCCTTTTGACCTCAGACACGTGATTAAATTGGTCTTTGCTTCTGGACTATAGGTAAAATAGACTTAACGACGTATTTGTTATGATAATCTAATTTGGATTTATCTGCTCCTATCTTTGTCGATTTTCAAAGAGACCATAAAGGGAAAAAACAAGAAAGAACCAGGCCAGCTGGAACTTTGTTATGGTGGAAACACTTAAGCTATTTGTTACACCAACAAATTCTGTGATATGACTGTATTTTCCAAGCTGGCAAAGAATGTTTATAATTAATTATACTTGCTGTGAAACATCAGTATGATGCCTATTATATTTTTAACACTGTATTTTTTTTGTATTTAGTTCCTCGGAGATCAAGTGATGTTGTAACAAATGCTTTATGTAAATAGAGCTCCAACAATTATTCTGCTTTTTCTTTGTCCCAGCTGGCCTGATGAGCTCCGAATTAAACGAGGTTGGTCGTCTGCAGTGAATGTGGTGAACATAGTGTGGTTTGAATATAATTATTATAAACTTTCCTAATTTTGAAAATCTCTGAGGGAAAAAAGATAAAAGAAACATTTTAAAAATATATTAAGCCTAATACTGCTGCCTTATGATAAGCATAATTAATTATAATAAATCTTCTACTTCTTAAAAAAGGCTTAACATTATAAAAAATAACAATTTCCTAGTTACCTAAATATGTCATCATAGTTGGTTTAAAGCATAATTTTATACAAGGATTGTATCCAGATTAATAATGGTTCACTATTTCTCGAGAAATAAAAAAACAATTGTCTCGAGGATTAACATACAGGTCGTAGTAGAAAACACTAATTAAGCAGCCACGTATTTGTTTTTGTTTTTATAAGGACAAATAACATTTTAATATTTTTTGAAATAATAATTTCGAGGCCAATCTCGCAAATGATGATATTCTATCAAAATAGTCCCCACTGGTACAGCGGTACGTCTACGGATTTAACAACACTAGAATTATTTGTTTTGTCTTTGAATTTCGCACAAAGCTACAAGAGGGCTATCTGCGCTAGATGTCCCTAATTTAACAGTGTAAGACTAGAGGGAAGGCAGCTAATCATCACTACCCACCGCCATCTCTTGAACTACTCTTTTTAACCAACGAATATTGGGATTGAGCGAAACATTATAACGCCCTCTCGGCTGAAAGGATAAGCATGTTTTGGTATGAGTGTGACATTACAAGTCGAATACCCTAAACACCTGGCCATGTCGGACCCACAACGCTATAAACCGGGTTTCGATACTCGTGGTGGGCAGAGCACAGATAGTCCATTGTGTAGCTTTGTGTTTAATAACTAAGAAGCAAATAAAAATATTTTCCATTCCAACAAGTTCCAGCGGTTAAGTCTGAAAATATACCGTTAAAAATTGGGTTTTGATACCCGTGATTAGAACAATACATCAAGTCCATTTTGTAACAACAACAAAAAAGAAAAACGAAACAATGTAACAATGTATTGAATGAAGTGAGGTACTTGAATACATAAATCATTTAATAATGTGTTTTTTTATTGATACTTAGAGCTAGGCGATTTCTAAAATACTTATATTTGTATAAATGAAAGCAAACAACATAAGAAAAATATTTTTCTTCCTTGTCGTGTAATAGACGTGGCATGTGCAAAAACACTATTGCCCAGAAAAAAGCCGCCTTCTTATAATTATGTTTTATTATTTCTGTACAAACGTCTGGAAACATTAACACAATAAGAAATCGGGTTTCCTTGTTACGCTACGACTTTTCTCCATTAAAAAAAGTACTGAACTTTTCTTATCTTGTCTTTAGATGAGGGAAAATGTTTTCTACTTCGTAAGTTTCTAGAAAACACTAGTTGTTACATAAAGTGCACTGTTTCGAATCCTCTGTATTCTGCTCTAAGTATTCAATTAGCTTCACACGACTCTCGAACCAGATTCTTTTAGCAGAGCAAGGCTTCGATGAACCTAAAAAACATCAGCTCCTTCCATCAGGAGAAAGTAGCAAAGACCTAAAGACCTTAATGCCAAATCAAGAACCCGTGGGGCACATTTTGTGGGGTAAAAACAGAAATCAGTTTTGTTTTACTGCCTCCTCTCCATTTTATTTCTCTCTTCCAGCCTGTTTGTAATTACTGTCATCCATTTCTATCTAATGTTCTGATTTTATCGAGTACTCGTTTTAAGAACAAATCAAGGAATTTCATCGCACAGACGTACAAGTTTGAAATAGAATTTTCTAACCTGTTCTATAGATCACGTAAAAATTACATTTATTTCTACACTAAGAGTTACGAGGAAGCTTCTTATTTTGTTACTGTGTACTAGTTAGTTTTGTCTTTTAGTGTGGACATAAATAAACGACACATACTGTGTATAAAAAACGCTACATAAATAAACGACACATATTGTGTATAAAAAACACTACATAAATAAACGACACATACTGTGTATAAAAACGCTACATTAATAAACGACACATGTGTATAAAAACGCTACATAAATAAACGACACATATTGTTGGGTTTTGTTACATTCTATTATTGTAAAACTTGACAATAAAGTGTGTTCTTGAATTACTGAGTCTGAAACTGGTTATCAGAGTTGGGTTTAGTGTTGTTCTGTGTCTTAACAACACTGACGATAGAAATGTGTTCATACTGTGTTCTGACTCTGAAAACTTGATTATCAGTTGGGTTTTGTGTTATTCTGTGTCTGGAACTTGACAATAGAGTGTGTTCTTGAGTTACTGAGTCTGAAACTGGTTATCAGAGTTGGGTTTAGTGTTGTTCTGTGTCTGTAACTTGACGATAGAGTGTGTTCTTGAGTTCCTGACTCTGAAACTGATTATCAGAGTTGGGTTTTGTGTTATTCTGTGTCTGGAACTTGACAATAGAGTGTGTTCTTGTGAGTTACTGAGTGTGAAACTAATTATCGGAGTTGGGTTTTGTGTTATTCTGTGTCTGGAACTTGATAATAGAATGTGTTCTTGAGTTACTGAGTGTGAAACTAATTATCAGAGTTGGGTTTTGTGTTATTCTGTGTCTGGAACTTGATAATAGAATGTGTTCTTGAGTTACTGACTGTGAAACTAATTATTGCAGTTAGGTTTTGTGTTATTCTGTGTCTGGAACTTGATAATAGAGTGTGTTCTTGAGTTCCTGAGTCTGAAACTGATTATCAGAGTTGGGTTTTTTGTGTCGTGGATCTAGGCATCAAAGTGTGTTCTTGTGCTATACGACCTTAAACTGGATATCAGTCGAGTCTAATTTTTTATGATTCAGGTTATAATTTGTGCTGTTAATTAGTAATAATATAGAGATCTGTTGTTTTAACAAAACTCCACAATCAACGATATGTCATGTTTGAGTTTTTAAGACTTATTTTAGAAATAACCATACATTTATTTATTAATAGCCGTGAAGATTTTAAGAAATCGAAATATATCAGTAGTATTTATATGTATGTAAACGACTTCCAATCATTAACTTCAAATATATCAGTAATATACAGTCACGTGAAAAAGTTACGATACCCTATGAAAGCCTGTGTAGTTTTGTAACATTTTTGGATATATAGATATTTAATCTCAATTTTAACAATACTTAGAGATTATAGGAATATAACTAAACAATTAAAACTGAAGAAAAGACTTTCCAAGATCTTCTGTAAATGTAATTCTACAAAACTACATATTCTAACTGAAGAAAAGTTAGGACACCCCACATTTATATCCACTTAAAATGGCTCAACTCAAACACAGGTGTATCATACCAGGTGCACATGATTAGAAGATCGTTACTCAGCATTTTGAATGAGGCTTGACCTATTTAAACCTCAGACATTTAGTTTGGTGTGCTCCTGACTGTTTAAGTGAGAGGGAGCACCATGGTGAGAGCAAAAGAGCTGTCTGGGGCCTTCAGAAAGAAAATTGTAGCACCTTATGAGTCTGGTAAGGGTTTTAAAAAGATCTCAAAAGATATTGAAATCACCCATTCTACTGTCCGGAAAATAGTCAGCAAGTGGAGGGCTTTCAAAACAACTACCAACATGCCCAGGTCTGGACATCCAAGCAAGTTTACCCCGGAAGCAGATATAAAAGAGGTCTCCAAACACCCTAACATGCCATCACGGGACCTACAGCAGGCTCTGGCTACTGTTGATGTGAAAGTGCATGCCTCTACAATCAGAAAGAGACTGCACAAGTTTAACTTGCATGGGAGGTGTGCAAGGAGGAAACCTTTGTTCTCTAAGAAATAATTCAAGACCAGACTGAAATTTGCCACAGAGAATGTAGACAAAAACCAGGACTTCTGGAATAATGTTCTTTGGACACCAGAAATGAGGACACGTTTCGCGTAAACCAAATACAGCATTCCAGGAAAAGAACCACATACCAACTGTGAAGCATGGAGGTGGAAGTATCATGGTTTGGGGCTGCTTTGCTGCAGCAGGACCTGGACAGCTCACAATAATTGAATTTACCATGCATTCTAATGTATATCAGAGGGTGCTTGAGAAACATGTGAGTCCATCTGTAAGAAAATTAAAGTTGAAGCGGAACTGGACACTGCAATACGACAATGACCAAAAACATACCAGTAAATCCACCAAGGACTGGCTGAAAACTAAGAAATGGAGAGTCCTGGAATGGCCGAGTCAAAGCCCAGATATTAATCCCATTGAGATGCTGTGGGGTGACTTGAAACGGGCTGTACATAAAAGAAACCCTTCAAACATCTCACAGCTGAAAGAATTCTGCATTGAGGAGTGGGGCAAACTTTCTTCAGACCGATGTCAGAGACTGGTAGATAGCTACAAGAAGCGTCTCATTGCAGTTATTTCAGCCAAGGGATAACACTAATTATTAGGGGTAGGGTGTCCTAACTTTTCCTCAGTTAGAATATGCATTTTTGTGGGAATTACATTTACAGAAGATCTTGAAAAGTCGTTTCTTCAGTTTTAATTGTTTAGTTATATTCCTATAATCTCTCAGTATTGTTGAAATTGATATTAAATATGTATGTATCCAAAAACGTTACACAAATACGCAGGCTTTCGTAGAGTGTCCTAACTTTCTCACATGACTGTATATATGTATGTAAACCACTTCCAAACATTAACTTCAAATCTACTTGGCCCGGCATGTCCAGGTGGTTAAAACACTCGACTCATAAACTGAGGGTCGCGGGTTTGAATCCTTGTCACACCAAACAGGCTCGCCTTTTCACCCGTGGGGGCGTTATAATGTGACGATCAAACCCACTATTCGTTGGTAAAAGAGTAGCCTAAGATGTGGAGGTGGGTAGTAATGGCTAGCTGTCTTCCCTTTTGTCTTACACTACTAAATTAGGGACAGTTAGCGCAGATAGCTCTCAAGTAGCTTTGCGCAAAATTCAAGCCAAACGAAATGTGGTTCCAACAGTAAGCTTATAGCATAATATCAGTCGAGATAAAATATGCAGACTAAATTGTTCAGTTTCAGTAAGATGGGAATCTATACTGTTAACAAATAAAACAATGCAGGTTATTTAAAACAATGCAGGTTATTTAAAACAATGCAGGTTATTGTGAGAGAAATCCTGTCGTTCGTCAGTAATTATTTATAAAATAAAAAAAATTGTCTAATATTTTGAAAATGATAATTATTAACCCTATTTGTATCATTAGATTGATAGATATATTGTGGATGGACATAAAAAAGGAATACATATATATATATATATATATACCGTCTCTGGACTAGCTCATCAAATCTTTTGCGTGAATAAATGTCACTTCACCTCGAGAATTCGTTTGAAAGTTTTTGTACGAACCGAGCTGCGCGCGACTGTCAGTCCCTGTGTTTTAACTGACAGACTAGAGGTAAGTTACCAACACGTACTGTCAAATCTTGGGCTACTTTGTATGACGATATAACTATTTCTGAGTGTCGCTGTTACGGCCTCAGAGTATAGAGTGAGTTTCTGGGACAGCAGGAAGAGAACCATGAACTGTTGCTTTAACAGTTAACTCCTGAGATAGGGTCTACGTTTATTGAATAGCGCCGAATAATAATAACAATAAATTATTTTTGAAAATACAGTTGAAGAAACATTGCAAAGTCGTTGGCAAGTAGTTGGCTTACCTTGAAATCCCCCCAAAATTCACACTGTTTGCCCTCGCTGTCCCTAATTTTGCAATGATAAGACAGGAAAGAAGGCATTAGTCAACATCACCACCGCCAACTCTTGGACTACTCAACGAATAATGAGATTGGCTGTAACATTATAACGCATCTACGGTTGAAAGGGCGAGCACGTTCGCTGATGTGGATGCGAACCCAAGATCTTCAGATTACAAGTCGAGCGCTCCTTAATCACGAGGCTATTCCAAATTAGCTATCCAACAAACAATTTTTCTATCACCGATTTAGGGCTCTCTAAATTTGTTTCGTATTTTGTACACTTGATAATAGAACGAAGAGAACACAATGTTCCGATCGTTAGCATATGTTTGTAGTTAGTTATCATCACATTCCATATTCATTGCTTCTGGTGATATTAATTGCAAAGTTTATTTGTGTTTTAATTACGTTAATTATGGGACAATACTACAGAAATGCGACTCTGTAAAGTTCTCTTTGAAAACACTGAAGTTTGGGTTCACATAGCCGCTGAAACTTCAATAATTCGACAGAATTTTATTTTGTTTTAACCTCACCCACAAATCACAAGATATCATTGGAGTATAAAAGTAATTATCTTTTTCTCCACTAGAGGACATTGGTTACTTTGGCGGCGAGAACAATCGATCTTTCTACTCACACGTGGCAAGCAGTTTTAACCAATCTCTTAATTACAAACTAGTTTCCGACCCTTTGATCTTAGCTAACGAGATTCGCGCGGAGAGGATCTAGTTTTAGGTTTAGGTTGATTATGAACCTGCCCTAGGGATCTCTGGTCCTTCTTTACGTCGTAATTTCATCCATTACGTGTTAATTATCTTTCCTTATAAAATCCGACGGCTCTCTCAGCCCACAGTACCACATTAAACGAATAATTCTAAACATGTCTTGGAAAGGCGTAGTAGTCAAGTCTTTTCTATTGGAAAATATAAATACATATAGATGTATATGTGATCTTGTTTTATAGATCCTGAGCGAAACACAACTTAAAGAAATGCAAATAATTTTCTTGTTTTTTGTTGGGTTTTTTCATTAGGAGCCGGTTGTGACCACCTGGTTAGTGTACCCAGACATTGAATCTGACGTTTCAAACTTCCCCTTCTATTGTGTGTTTCTATGTTTTCTTATAGCAAAGCCATGTCGGGATATCTGCTGAGCCCACCGAGGGAATCGAACCCCTGATTTTGCATCGTAAATCCGAAGACATACCGCTGTACTAGCGGGGGCCCCATTCTATTGCTACAAATTATAATAACAGCCTCCGCACTTTGAGATCGCGCACATGTTATAAGAGTTACTGTTAGATCCCACCTTTTTGTTATACAGGATAACCTAAATAGGTAAGGATTTAGCTTCCGTTTCAAAATTTGTGGCGGCTATTATCGTGTGTAGTTTTTGAGGAAATTTCGAAAATAAACTTTTTTTTTTTCATTTTAATTGCGTACACTAAATGTTCTTAAACGGGTCGAAGGAAGCTCATATGATGACGTAAATCTGAAATAACCACGGTGTTCTTTGGACCGATCAAAGGTCAAAGGTTAGAGAAGTAAACAGGCTTTGCATTTTCAGCTGTGAGCACGTTATAAAAGTGACCATTTAAAGCTCTTCTGACAACGGTAGAGTTAGTTGTTGTTTTCCTTCTGGTCAGTAATACGAACTTAATGACGGCCTGAAACGTACTGCTTCTGGTCAGTAACACACGAACTTAAGAACGGCCTGGAACTTACTTCTGGTCAGTAACACGGACTTAAGGACGATCCTGAGAACTTACTTCTGGTCAGTAACACGGAACTTAAGGACGGCCTGAAACGTACTTTCTGTCAGTAATACGAACTTAAGAACGGCCTGAAACGTACTTTCTGTCAGTAATACGAACTTAAGAACGGCCTGAAACGTACTTCTGGTCAGTAACACGAACTTAAGAACGGCCTGGAACTTACTTCTGGTCAGTAACACGAACTTAAGAACGGCCTGAAACTCACTTCTGGTTAGTAACACGAACTTAAGGACGGCCTGAAACTTACTTCTTGTCAGTAACACGAACTAAAGGACGGCCTGAAACTTACTTCCTGTCAGTAATACGAACTTACGAACGGCCTGAAACGTACTACTGGTCAGTAACACGGACTTAAGAACGGCCTGAAACTTACTTCTGGTCAGTAATACAGAACTTAAGAACGGCCTGAAACTCACTTCTGGTTAGTAACACGAACTAAAGGACGGCCTGAAACTTACTTCCTGTCAGTAATACAGAACTTACGAACGGCCTGAAACGTACTTCTGGTCAGTAACACGGACTTAAGAACGGCCTGAAACTCACTTCTGGTTAGTAACACGAACTTAAGAACGGCCTCAAATTTAGGGGCTTTAAACTTTCTTTTAACTTAAGTATGCATGTAATACTGTTCAAATTGAAGATCTCTATTATATGCTATTCTTTTCTTCCACAGTCATCAGTGCTTCACAATATTTTTTCATCTCGTGACAATTCTTATCCGTCCAACACACACTCGCACGTTTTGAAATTGACCAAAGACTTCAAAGGTATGTTACCAAATCTCATTTTATACTATTTAAAATCATTTTGCGTAAGTGTGGGTGTTTTCCATCCACATCGGACTATCTGCTGTGTCCACCGAGAGGAATCAAACCTCTGAGTTTGGCTTTGTAAGTCCATAGACTTGCCGCTGTACCACCGAAGAACTATTGCATACTAAGTAACATTTGATTTTAAGCAATGTAACATGTTTCACGTATGCGCTAGTTTGTAGAAAATACAAAACAAATCAACACAGGTGAACATAAACTCGTTACATTATTTAGAATTAACTAATTCGAAACTATTTTTGTAAACGTTCCACAGTACCACCACAGACATAGAAACGTAATAGCAACAGTATAATTATTCGAACTATTGTATTTTCTTTATTACGTGTATTGTTATTTTACAACGTTTCGACTAGTGAATTCAGATGTTATATCAGACATTTTTATGTATTACAACCGGCCCGACAAGGCCAGGTGGTTAGGGTATTCAACTTGTAATCTGAAGATCGTGGGTTGAAATCCCTGTTGCACCAAACATACTCTTTTTTTTAGCCGTGAGGGGCGTTATAAT
Organism: Tachypleus tridentatus; assembly: GCF_004210375.1. Taxonomy (NCBI): domain Eukaryota; kingdom Metazoa; phylum Arthropoda; class Merostomata; order Xiphosura; family Limulidae; genus Tachypleus; species Tachypleus tridentatus. Next base: position 56,034,579 of record NW_027467782.1, read on the forward strand.
TTGACAGTCAATCCCACAATTCGTTAGTAAAGGAGTAGTCAAGAGTTGGCGGTGAATAGTGATAACTAGCTGCATTCCCTCTAGTCTTACACTGCTAAATTAGAAACGGCTAGCGCAGATAGACCTCGTGTAGCTTTGCGCAAAATTCAAAAACAAGAAGGATTACAACCAGAAAGTTTTGTTTTTGTAATGTTACTAAAGTTTAAATCTCCTGAACAGGTTATCTTGAATACAACCATTCTAATCTGACGACGAATGGAGAATTCACTGATCGAATAATACGCGTGATAAATACGAGAATGATTATCCAGATAATTAATCCATTAGTAACACTAACAACTCGTCTTACTTGTTTTAAGTCAAACTATAAAACTATACCTCGCAATAAACTGCGCTGTTGTTGTTTTGCATTAAACACAAAACTACACACAGGACTGGCTATCTCTGTTCTGCCCATCACGGGTATCGAAAGCCAGTTTCTAGTGGTATATAACACCTGGGTATTCACAGTTGCAAAAAACAACATAACCCGAGTTATAAACTTCGAGAGTTCAAACAATATTGAAATGTGGTTAAACTATTGATTAAATGACCAGTGGTTCAGCGATAAGCCTGCGACGCTAAAATTCAGGTTTCGATACCCATAATGAGCAGAATACAGATACTCTCTCGAGTAGCTTTGAACTTAGCAAAAACTAAACCGGATGAACATAAGGACTTGGATAATGTGCTGATGTTTGTCTTGGTTTTATTCTTTGCAAAGCGAGGCAGAGTTGGATTGTTTGTTTGTTTTTTGTGAGGGGGGGGTGTGTTTTGGTTTTGATCAAGCGAATGTTACGTTTATGAAAGAAAGTTGTGATCGTGCTTGCGAAGTGATAGAATTTTGATATATTTATTCATCATTTGCATTTGAATCGTCTGTCTAATGGTAATTTCTAAAGGCGTTTTTCAAAGCCTGGCGTCTAATCGGAGTTGAAACAACAAACACGGGTCTTCTGAGAAGCTTCTTTGTTTATATAAACACAGCCGCTTTAGGTAGTTTTAAAACACACAAACAAAAACAACTTTCCTATTGTTTCAAACTCGTATCAAGATTGTAACTGATTCCAGTCTATTGAACAAGATTGAAAATCTAAGTAAATAGACACCGTTTAACTGACAGTTCTAGAATCAGGCACTTAACTCTTTCGACCACCGATAGGGGACAATAATGGAACATGTGAAGAAACAGAAAAATAATAAGTAAGTTTATATTGACAGTTCATTATAGAAAACCTTTAAGGTCGTGAACTTATTACAATGCTCAATTGTTATCAGTTTCATTAAACAAATTAAGCCTTAAACATACAGATAACTAGAGTGGATATATTTTGGCATAACAACTCCAAAATATTGCTGTTTGTGTGTTTTCTTATAGCAAAGCCACATTGGGCTATCTGCTATGTCTAACGAGGGGAATCGAGCCCCTGATTTTAACGTTGTAAACCTGCAGGCTTACCGCTGTACCAGCGGGAGACGTTGCTGTTTGTACAAACAAATACTGAAGAAAACACCAGTTTGTCTGCTATAAGAGGATTGTGACGTGTTTGGGTCAAAGAAAAGAAAACAGCGAAGTAGGAAACATAAGTAAGAAAAAAATACGTTTAGTGCTTCAATGGCAGAATTGCCACAAGAAATATATACATAAGAATAGAAGTAGCCCTAAGATAAATCGGCCACGAAAGTAAAAAAAAACCCACAAAAATCCATGATGAATAGGGAGACTATCCTTACGATTGAAAGGCCTCAACTTCTGTGGCATTGAGCTGAGGCAGAAAGGACTCAGAAGGCCTTGGTCATTACGAAACTAGCGCCCGCAAGGCTTAGCAGTTCAGTTAGAAGAAACAAAAGATAAAACAAAAAATCGCTGAACTAAAGTCGGTTCCCAGGACTTTCTGCTTCGCCGATAAAAGTAGAAAGATAGATCAGGGAGAGGTTGGAGAAAGTTGTTTTGTAATGGTCATTCTTTTAGTAATCAGATTTATGGACAATCTTATTACTCGAGAAGACACAAGACAACTCGAGTGTAACATTCAAACTCTAATAAGGGTATAAAAAAAATGAAATTGCTCTATAGAGAAACTTAGATAAATGTTGGAAGTAAGCAAAAAAAAAAGACCTTCTATACTTACTAAAAGTTATATTTTATTCACCAACATTGGATGCGAAAGTTTGTTTCAAAGGCATAAGATTTAAACATTCATGACTCCAGAGGGCGCTACATCTGGAAGTAAATCATTTTATATTGCGGGATAGTAATTTCTAAACGCTTTTAGAGCTATACAAATATTTGTACTGGTTGGAACACAAGTGTGTGAATTTGTGTTTCTTGTTGAGAGAAAGCATTGATGGGTTTTTTTTTACGGGCTTTCTATCTTTCTTTTTTTTTAAGTTACTATTCTGTGAGATCAGTTCTACTTAGAGTGACTAAACAGGTTCGCTACTAAGAGGAAACTTAAAAATATATTCATTTCGAAGCACTTCTGTGACTTCTGTTTACTGACGTCGTGGCATATAAATAACTGGTCACAAAGGACATTTGCATTTGTTGGAATGTTAGTCCTAACTCGGTAATATCACGTTTCAAACTATGTCACTCTAAACCATATTCTTGTTACATACTTAATAAGATAATTTCCGATAATAAGATGAATTCTGGACTATTCTACTGAGATTTTGTTATCAATTTAGCTAATTCACTCAGTCTTATCCAGAGTAACTAGCACTATACGTGTGACTAGTCTTTCTTCAATGAAATAGACAAAAGAGATGTTGTTATCTATAGAGATCACTTGACTGTCAGTGGAAAATATATTTGTTTAACTTCACATACTGTGAGTAACCCTGAAATATTTTTCAATGAAAAGACCAACGTGCACTTCTGAGTGATAGACATCACACAATGGGTAGATGAAGTGAAAGGAATTCTTCCCCAATGGCGTGAAAACAGCATAAATAACAAACTATTAAATTTTCTATGTTAACACAGAGATGCAGGTTCATATTCATTGTTTATCTACTCAAATGAAAAAAAAAAAACGAAAAAATGTTTTCAATTACGTCTTAAATTGGAGAGGATACGGTTAATAAAACATTAAAATGCATATCATCATATCACAATTATAATTAAACCTTATCTTTTCACAATAAATATTCGAAATCACGCCATCTATAAGTAAACAATTTTCTGATGATTAATATTTGTATATATTCAAGTAAAATTTGTTATTTTGTAATAAATATTCGTCATCACGACCCCTACAAGCAAACTTTATCTTTTCCCAATAGAAGTTAGTTATCACGCTCTCTATGTATCAAACAGATCTTCCAGCAATAAATTTTCGTTACTACGCCCTCTACGAATAACATTTATCTTAGATTAAATGCTTTTATCACACAGAATAAAGAATGGCTATTTTGCCACAGTATATATATTTTTAAAATTAACTTGCAATTAAACAAATACTTTTGAAAGTTGAATATTTAATGTTTTTGTTTAATTTTATTAAAATAACCAAGATTCAAGGAAATAATAAAAGTATAATAAAATCATTCGAGGGAAAGTTTGTTTTGTTTTTGAATTTCGCACAAAGCTACTCAGGGGCTATCTGTGCTAGCCGTCCCTAATTTAACAGTGTAAGACTAGAGGGAAGGCAGCTAGTCATCACCACCCACCGCCAACTCTTGGGCTACTCTTTTACCAACGAATAGTGGGATTGACCGTCACTATATACGCCCCCACGGCTGGGAGGGCGAGCATGTTTAGCGCGACGCGGGCGCGAACCCGCGACCCTCGGATTACAAGTTGCACGCCTTACGCTTGCTTACCAGGCCTCTCGAGGGAAAGAGCAACAGATTTATTATACTATAGAAATTTAGCAGTAAAATATATAAATACAATTAAAAGGACAACTTGTTTTGATTTATACAATAAAATATATTTTATATTTTATTTGGTATTTATTGTGAAACAAAACAACGTTGTTGTTTTCATTTACAGGGGCCTGGCATGGCCTAGCGCGTTAAGGCGTGCACTAATCTGAGGGTCGCGCGGCTGCCCTCCCAGCCGTGGGGGCGTTATAATGTGACGATCAATCCCACTATTCGTTGGTAAAAGAGTAGCCCAAGAGTTGGCGGTGGGTGGTGATGACTAGCTGCCTTCCCTCTAGTCTTACACTGCTAAATTAGGGACGGCTAGCACAGATAGCCCTCGAGTAGCTTTGTGCGAAATTCAAAACAAACAAACAAAATTCATTTACAGAAATTTAAGTTTGAAGTCACAAGTTTCACACATCAGAACACGAACAACATGGCTTCAGAACACCAACAAACATAAAATGTTGCTTCAAGATCGAACAAGTTGATTGCATTAATAGGTTTGTTTAAAAAACAATTTGGAAGTTTAAAGAAAGGTAATTCTCTTGGGAGGTTAAAAACTAATAAAAATCAGAAGCAAATGTTTCAAATATCCATACAGTGAGCAGAGGACTGGAAATTGTCTAATGTAACTGTGATGAAATTGTCCCTGTAATTATAGACCCATTAGTCGGGGGAAAATTTTCGGAACGTCTGTTAAAAGTTGCTTTGCAAAGTCATTTAACGAAGTTTAGGATGTTATTGGTTAATCAACGTGGTTTCACTAAAGCAAAACTTGCCTAATAAATTATTGACAATCTTTGAAAATGTTACTAGATATGTAGATAAGGGTAAAGGTGTAGATTTGGTGGGTCGAAGTTTCAAAAGCATTTGACAAAGTGTCAAATCAAATGCTTGTGAAAACTTTCTGAAATAAGCTGAAGGAACGGATAGAAGATTGGCCTGATTGAAGAAAGCAGAACATTGTTATGAATGGAGTTCAGTCAAACTATTGTAATGTAACAAGTGGGGTACCTCAGGACTCAGTCTTTGGTCCATTGCTGTTTTAAGTTACATCAATGATATATATGTAGGAATGACCAATGACTTACTTAAATCTATTGATGACGTCAAGATCTCGGTGTTGCCGGCTGTGAAGAGGATGTTACTGATTTACAAAACGATTTAAATCTTTTAAAGAGTTCGGCAAATAAATGGCCGATAGGTTTTAATTGTAATAAATGTAAGATACTTCATGTGGGTAATCATAATTTGGATAGAAATGACCTTAACAGTGTCATGAAAGTCAAGTGATTTGGTGTGTAATAGTCAATCAGTCTCTAAAGCCATCCAAGTAGTGTACTGATGTAAGTGGTAAGGAAGGAATGATTTTAGATTATATCTACAAAAATATTGAATACAAGTCCAAGAAAATATAATTTCATTACGTAGGTCATTGGTTAGGCCACATTTGGAATATTATGTTCAGTTTTGGGATCCTTACCTTAGGAAGGACATTGAGTGATTGTAAAGGTTCAGAAGAAGGTTACTAAAGTGATACTTGGGAGAGAGAAGAGGTTGGAATCTTTGAGACTGTTTTCTTTTGAAAGGGAAGAGTTAGGAGATATGGTTGAAGAATTTAAGATTCGTAAAGGGAGTTGATAACAAACTCAGCTTTGTAAAATGAAGCTCAGTTTAATGTAACAAAAAGCTTCTACAGATGATTTAAAAGCGTCTCACGTGGCTAAGATGGAATTGTTTTGCCGTCCTCCTGTTTTAAATGAAACACGTGACTCGATCGAAATGTATTTATGGATATAAGAGTGAAACAAAGGTCATGCTTGACGTGGCTTACTGCCAAGTAAGAGTATTGAATAGTATTTGATACAATACAAGTAATTAACGCTAGAAGGAGTTGTTGACCAATAGGAATGAATGTATAACTAAGTTAGTATCAATAAGACTTCGCTGTCAGGGGTCTCGCGTCGCATTGTTTGACGATAATTGTCAAATGCTATATTTTGAGTATCTTCTTATTTAATCAAACCTTTGTTTCAATTTAAAATGAAAACATTTTGATATGGAATTATTTAAATTCATGAATAAGTGACGTCAACTTATAAAGTTTCCTCTTGAAAGGGTCTACCTTTTGAGAGTAGTAATCGGATAAATAGATATCCTTGTTCCATGAATGTTTTCCTAATTTTATGAATAAAGAGGTAAGTGATTGATTAACGTGAAAATTAAAAACAGTAGTGTCATCCACAAATGAATAGATCGATTTCAATTCCGAGCTGCCATATTGAAGCAACAATTAATTAATTTAATTGAGATTATTACTAATTAATTAATCATGTACTCCCTAATTAATTCACAAATAGAATGACCTCGAGAATCACGTTCGTTTAATGGTATAAAAATGTCAGTTTTATCATCACATGTTTAAACATGATTACTGGTCCACAACAGAAGGTGTGTTTACATACGTGTGTATATATATATATGTGTGTTCACAAGCTGTTTTATATTACAAAATACTGATAACCAGTCAGTTTTATCATTAAACATTATACATTACACATACTATACCAGGTACTGATAACCAGTAAGATTTATCATTACATACTATACCAGGTACTGATACCCAGTAAGATTTATCATTACATACTATACCAGGTTTTGATAACCAGTAAGATTCATCATTACATACTATACCAGGTACTGATAACCAGTAAGATTTATCATTACATACTATACCAGGTACTGATAACCAGTCAGTTTTATCATTACATTATACAAGTTATTAATAACCAGTAATTTACCATTAAATATTATACCAGGTTTTGATAACCAGTAAGATTCATCATTACATACTATACCAGGTACTGATAACCAGTCAGTTTTATCATTACATACTATACCAGGTACTGATAACCAGTCAGTTTTATCATTAAAATTATACAAGTTATTAATAACCAGTGATGTTTACCATTAAATATTATACCAGGTTTTGATAACCAGTAAGATTTATCATTAAATACTATACCAGGTACTGATAACCAGTCAGTTTTATCATTACATACTATACCAGGTACTGATAACCAGTAAGTTTTATCATTAAACATTATACGAGCTATTAATAACCAGTAATGTTTACCATTAAATATTATACCAGATTTTGATAACCAGTAATGTTTACCATTAAATATTATACCAGGTTTCGATAACCAGTAAGATTTATCATTACATACTATACCAGGTACTGATAACCAGTCAGTTTTATCATTACATACTATACCAGGTACTGATAACCAGTCAGGTTTATCATTACATACTATACCAGGTACTGATAATCAGTCAGGTTTATCATTACATATTATACCAGGTACTGATAATCAGTCAGTTTTATCATTAATACTATACCAGGTATTGATAACCCGTCAGGTTTATCATTAATATATACCAGGTTTTGATAACCAGTAAGATTTATCATTACATACTATACCAGGTACTGATAACCAGTAAGATTTATCATTACATACTATACCAGGTACTGATAACCAGTCAGGTTTATCATTAAAATTATACGAGTTTATTGGTTAGTATGTGATATTAAATGATTGATAACAGATTTTGATAACCAGTATTTAACATTAAATATTATACCGGTTATGATAACCAGTAAGATTTATCATTACATACTGATACCGGGTACTGATAACCAGTCAGTTTTATGGTACATACTATACCGGTACTGATAACCAGTCAGGTTTATCATTACATACTATACAGTTTACTGATAATCAGTCCAGGTTTATCATTACGCTCTACCAGGTACTGATAATCGGTCAGTTTTATCCCTACATACATGCCAGGTCTTGATAACCGTCAGGTTTATCATTAAAATGTATACAAATTCCAATAACTGGTAATGTTTACCATTAAATGTTACCAGGTTTGTGACTAGTTGATTCTATCATACATACTATACCAGGTACTAGCGCAGATAACCAGTCAGTTTTATCATTACATACTATAACCAAAACTGATAACCAGTCACTATGGTCACAAACATTTTACGAGCTATTATGTATTAGTAGTGACCATTAAAGTATGAAGATTTTGATAACCAGTAATGTTTACCATTAAATATTATACCAGGTTTGATAACCAGTAAGATTTATCATTTTGCTATACCAGGTACTGATAACCAGTCGTTTTATCATTACATACTATACCAGGTACTGATAACCAGTCAGGTTTATCATTACATACTATACCAACTTGATTAACCGGTAAGATTTATCATATACATAACTTACCAGTGATTACATGGATCAGTTTTATCATTAAACTGATATACAAGTTGATAATAACCTGTGTTTGGTATATTTTATACCAGGTTTTTTTGATAACCAGTAGATTTATCATACATACTATACGGTGCGATAACCGTTGGTTTATGATTGCATTTTTTTTATACCAGGTTTGATAACCAGTCAGTTTTATCATTAAACATTATACGACTATTAATAACAGTGGATCTGTATTATTGAATTATGCCAGATTTTGATAACCGGTATTTACCATTAAATAATACTGGGTTTTGGAACGGCAGTAAGATTTATCATTACATACTATACCAGGTTTTGATAACCAGTCAGTTTATCATTACATATATAAGTTACTTTGATAATGGTCAGGTTTATCATTACATACTTTATACAGGTACTGATAATCAGTCAGGTTTATCATTACATACTATACCAGGTACTGATAATCAGTCAGTTTTATCATTACATACTATACCCGAATTTTTAATAACAGCCGGTATCAGTTTATCATTATACCAGGTACTGATAACCAGTCAGGTTTATCATTACATACTATACCAGGTACTGATAACCAGTCAGGTTTATCATTACATACTACCGACTGATGAAATCAGTCAGGTTTATCATTACATACTATACCAGGTACTGATAATCAGTCAGTTTTATCATTACATACTATACCAGGTACTGATAACCCGTCAGGTTTATCATTACATACTATACCAGGTACTGATAACCCGTCAGGTTTATCATTACATACTATACCAGTACTGATAACCAGTCAGGTTTTATCATTACATACCAGGTACTGATAACCAGTCAGGTTTATCACATACTATTCCAGGTACTGATAACCAGTGACATTACATACTATACCAGGTACTGATAACCAGTCAGGTTTATCATTACCTACTATACCAGGACTGATAATCTGTCAGGTTTTCATGGTACATACATTTTGGTACTGTTGACAGTCAGGTTTATCATTACATACCATACGACGACTTAACCACGTTTATTTACTACGCCTACTCAGGTACTGATAATCAGCCAGGTTTATCATTACATACTCTACCAGGTACTGATAACCAGTCAGGTTTATCATTACATACTATACCAGGTACTGATAACCAGTCAGGTTTATCATTACCTACTATACCAGTACTGATAACCAGTCAGGTTTATCATTAAAATCTGAATCATGGTCTTGAGTTTATTGGTTAGAACTGATAAGAAGAATGATTGAAAACATATCCTTTTGAGGTATAGGTATAACGTGGAAGCTGGCCTGTAAGGCTCAAAACAAATGATGTACCGTGTATGACTTATTTACTCTGAATATAAGAACTCTTAGAGAATCACTCTGAAATGACATTGAAGTGACTTTAACATCTGGGCACATTAAAGAGAACAGTGTGGACTGACTGAAGTGAGTTCAGCTTTTCTACTGACTCTCGGCATGGCCAGGTGGTTAAGACGCTCTACTCGTAATGTGAGGGGTGTCCGGTTCGGATCCCCGTCACATTAACATGCCTCTTCTAGCCGTGGGGGCATTATAATGTTACGGTCAATTCCACTATTAACTGGTAAAATAGTTGTAGTCCAGAGTTGGCGCTGGGTGGTGATGACTAGTTGCCTTCCCTCTAGTCATACACTGCTGAATTAGAGACAGCTAGCGCAGATAGCCCTCGTAACTTTTGCACATAATTCAGAACCAAAACTTTTCAGCTGTGTAGATATGGAGACACAGATTTTACTGAGGAACTGATGTATTTGATTCTCAGATCTACCTATTTATCAAAGTGAAATGATCCTTCTCACTGTTCATAGTTCAAAAGCTAAACATATACTACTTTTGTGAGTCGACTTTACTGATAATTCGTTGAAAGCAGAATTGGTGATTTTTTAATAGTATGTTTAGAATTATCATCTCTACTAGATGGTCTGGAGCCGGTTAGACGTCACTTGTAAACGTCATTTTCTAACTGGGCGCTGAACCAACTTGAGATCTCAACATATCTCTGTATATATATATATATATATTCTTTCAAT